>NC_136503.1:97044592-97067092 GCF_053919585.1 Euprymna scolopes | reverse complement strand
TGTATTTGCTTCGTTTCTCCTTTTCTTTCATACTCACCCTGTGATCAGCTGGGACTGCAAAGTCCACGATTTGACAGGATTTTTCTTTCTTGTTAATTATTACGACATCTGGTCTTCTTGCTTGGATGGGTTTGTCCGTCTGTATGTCCATGTCCCATAGGATTTTGTGGTTCTCGGTTTCGAGTGCTGTTGCAGGTTTATGCTTGTACAATTTGTCTGTACGCTCAAAATGCAGTCGTTTACACAATTCCTAGTGTACCACCCTCCCCACTTGGTCGTGCCTGTTTTTGTATTCCTTTTGGGCAAGTTTGCTGCATTCCCTTACTATATGGTTTATCGTTTCGTCTCTTTGTCCACAGAGTCTGCATTTGCTGTTTTCTTGTGTTTTATCGATCCTTGCTTTGATATGGTTGGTTCTTATCGAGTTATCTTGTGTTGCAGTTATTAGAGATTCAGTTTCTCGGTTTATATGTCCTTTTCGCATCCATGTCCAGGTGTTTTCGTTATTCTCATCTTTTGTCATTCTTATGAATCTTCCGTGGAGTTGTTTCTCTTCCCACGTCTCCTTTCTCGTTTTGCTGTTTGTCTCTTTGTTTTTTGTTTTGTTTTTTTCAGTGTCTCTCGCTGCCATAATTATTCTTTCAGTGTTTTGCATTATGTATTTTTCTAGTACTTTTGTCCTGTCCTTCACACAGTCTTCTATAGAGATCAGTCCCCTCCCACAGTTTTTCCTTTTCACATAGAGTCTGTCAATATCATCCTTTGGATGTAGTGCATTATGCATATTATTAATATTATAGTTATTATTTTTTTGTATTATTATTATTATTATTATCAATATTATTATTATTGTTATTATTATTATTATTTTATTATTATTAAAATTTTATTATTATTATTATTATTGTTATCATTATTATTAATCTTCTTCCTCTTCTTCTTATAATTGTTATTATTATTATCATTATTAATTTATTATTATTATTATTATTATTATTATTAAGAGCATTATTATTGCTATTATTATTAATATTATTATTATTGTTATTATTAATATTATTATTGTTATTATTATTAATATTATTATTATTATTGTTATTATTACTAATAATATTAGTGTTATTATTATTATTAATCTTCTTCCTATTATTTTTTATCTTATTATTATTAGTGTAATTATTATTATTTGTTTTTCGTTATTGTTATTTGTTTTTATTATTTATATGTTTGTTATTAGTACTATTTCTATTTTTGCAATTGTTGGCATTATAATTGATATTATTATTTGTATTATTCTGTATATGATTTTTGCTATTATTGCAATGAATATTAGTACTATTATTTATATTGTTTTTAATATTTTTGTTCCTTTTGATGTTTTTTTTTATTGTTTTATCAGATTGTTATCATTTTTTATTGTCAATGGTATTATTGCTTTACTTTTTATTATCTATGTTATTAGTTTTTCTGTTGTTCTTTCTATTGTTATAGTAATCGTTATTATAATTATTATTCTTGCTATTATCGCTGTTGTTTTTAATATTTACTCAGACATGTCATTATCAATACTGTTATTATTACTTTTATTATAAAATTTTTTGTCGTCATTTAGAATTCATGATTTCTTCTCATCAGTAAGATTTCCATAATTTATATTCTAGTTTTTTTTTTAAATTCTTTGTCCGCCACTTTCGCTTCTTCATGTCGGCAATTTCTTTCCCGTTGATTATTTTGCAACCATTTTTTTTCTACAAGAAAAATGTCTCCGAAAAACATCCCTCAAAAGATCAATTCTCTGATATCAACTGATTATTTGGACGACGGCTTTTCACAAAAGCAGTTGAAGTCTTGTTATATAGATGGCATTTATTCATTATACCGCCCTTCTTTCTTCTGTTTTCTATACTTCTGTGCATTCTTCTTCTTTTTATTATTATTATTATTATTATTATTATTGGCTCACGTGGAGCTTTCACAGAAGTCATCAAAGTTTTTATCTGCGGTGTTCCCTGAAAGCTGAGTGACAACAAGTCTCTCCACCACGTTCGATAGCATTTGCAAATAAATTTGCGGTATTGCAACATCCTCTCACAACCAATATCTCGCTGACAGCGGCCATTGGTCTATACTGGGATTTGAGTGGCACCAAGCATCCGCACGGTCCCAGTTCTCTTCGCGCTTGTCTAGAGGAGGTCTGGTCAGCGCTCTCTCCTCGGTCTTTCCATTCTCCTTGACCCTTCTCGGCTATTTGGTATCACACTTGCGGGGGGGGGTGATGGGACAATGGGAGGGGATTTTGATGGGGATCGTTGGTATGCAGCTTTAGTGTTCTTCATTCCATGTAAAGCTTCTTCCTGTTTTGCCTCTGAAGCAGTTTGTCTGGCTCACGCATGTAGTTCATGTGTATTATTCTCCGCATTCAAGGGTTTCCCTTAATATTTCAGCCGTTTTCCTTATCGTAAGTTGTTGTATATTTGCAGCCATTCCTTATTATTATTATTATTATTATTATTATTATTATTATTATTATTATTATTATTATTATTTGTGCAGTCGCATCTCTCTCACGGGTGTTGGAATTACTAGCGCTATTTATAGTGCTAATCGGTGTAAATTCATCTGTTCAAGGAAAGCCGGTATAACACCCCGCTTTGAAAATATCCCGTCTGGGATTAATAATGTTTTTGTTTTAGGTTCACCCTAATCAATTCTGTTGATTTCCGTTTTCTGTTTGATCTTCTGTTCTCCGGAGCTGTCTCTGGTATTGGTACCTGAAAAGCATCAAACACTGTGTCGATGATGTCCTCCTCGGGCGATCTGGTCACCTCACTGTTCGAGTATCTTTTTCCGAATTTGGTTAGTGTGATGTTTGTGCACGAATTTTGGTCCCTTAATCATGTAGACCATGTTGCCTATTTGTTTCTCAACAATGCCGGACTCCAAGAAAGTTTTATTATTTTTGTGAATCTTGTAGAAGACTATTTCACCAACTTTATACTGTTTTCTTTTGTTATCGGTTTATTTAAGGCCAACCCTTGCACAAATATTAAACATTCAAAATTATCTGATGATAATTCCTCCAGTTTAAAATCGTCGCAATGCTTGTTCACTATACTTCCATAAGTAGTGTAGTCGTCTTCCTTTCTTCTAGTAACATTCATTCATTTATATCGGCTATGGAAAAGAGACGTTTTTGCAGAAAACAGTTCTGTAAGTAGCGTAACTGTTTCTTGGAAGCTTAGCTCACTGGTCTTTTTTGGGAAAATAAAATTCACGAACTTTGTATGCTCGGCTGTTCCCAATTTCCTTAGCAAAAGCCTAACATTTTTCGCGACTGACCAGGTACTACAATCCGATATAAAAAATATCCTCATATCGTCTATAGTACTGGACGAAAATGACATCATCTTCTGGATTATAATTGAAATTTTCAATAGCGGCTCACACAGCTTCTTGAGAAAATGAACCGCTTTAGTTGACTGTGTCGCCTCAAGAATTTTCTTTTGTTCCTCCTGTGTTTTCATCAATATTTCCTCGAAGCGTTTCTATTGCTGAAGCATTTTTCTTCAAATGCTTGTTTAAATCTCTCTTCTCTTTCGACTTGTTGAATTTGCTGTTTTTGCAACGCGAGATTTTGCCCTGCCTGGAATTGGAACAATTCCAACAGTGAATCTTTGAATTTCGCATCCATCATACGAATTCAGTTTACAATTTTCGCTTGTATTAAATAAGTATTCCTTAGTAAAAAAAATCAACCAAGTTTTCTTTCCTAATTCTTTGAAGAACAACAGTTTAGCAGTCCTTTTGTAACTTAATTTGTTGAACGCTATATTTCTACTCTTACTAGAAACAATCCAGCGAAATAATATTTGTTTAACATGATTTTTTATTTGCACGGGTTTTTACGTAGCAAAAATAAAATCCGTCGCTTTAAATATCCGACGAATTCGTATGGGGAACTTTTTTTAATTAAAAGATAAAAAATTACCCTCTTTGCCTTTTGCAAAAAATGACTTGATTCTTTACGTGTTTGCTAAGCACAAATGACGTACGCGAAGAATTATTTTTCACGGCCTGTCTCTTTTTCTCTTGACAAAGTCAAGCGTATTTTTTTTTTCAAATCCCAGATGTTATCGAAATAATGATAAGCTTACCCGGTATTTGTTAGTTGGTTTTGGACATTTAACTTTGCAGAAGAAAATTCTTACCGTAGGAAAAATGGCTTCTGGTGAAGAAAAAATGAACCCTTTTCTCCTTTCTAAAACACTTGGTAAGTGTGTTCAATTATTAAATACCTGACAACATTCGCGTTTTTGAGCTGTAGATTTTGGTAGCAAGTTTATTTCCCGTCGCCAAATTACTATTGTAGTAATTAATTCGCTGTTAATCCTTGCGTATCCAAATATCTGTTGAAACTACGAAGGTTTTCTGCTGTAAAGATTTTACGAATCTTTATTTCAATCATTTTGGTGATTCTCTGCAGAGATGGTCGTTTCGATTACTTGTCGCCAATCTGTTGTATCGTGGGACAACAGTTAAAATAAGAACAATCAAGTCAAGGTTCGCTTAAGGAACAAGTGTTTTAACAATAATGTACAAAGATAGGAAAACGTGTATATCTGCTGGGCACTCGGCTAGCAGTTGAAGTGCAGTCGCATGTCTCTCACCGGTGTTGGAACAACTAGCGCTATTTATAGTGCTAATCGGTGTAAATTCCTCTTTCAAGGAAGGCCGGTATAACATTATTATTATTATTATTATTATTATTATTATTATTATTATTATTATTATTATTATTTACTCACTAGGAGTATCCACACAGCCTAGTCCTTTCTTCGAGAACAACTTGTGGCCTTCTCTAGAGTCTATGTGACAACAATTCTAACCAGATTTCCAGTACTCCCCGCCTCTTTCGATAATCATTATAGATGTATATGCGTTATCACAACATCCGCTTGCCATTGATTTCTCGTTGGCGGTGACCATTATTCTTCATTGGCATTTGGATGATAAAAAGCATCCCTAAGGTCCTGGTCCTCTTTGCACTCATCCAGCAGATGATGGCTAGTGCTTCCTCTCCTCGGTCTTTCGATCCTCCTTAACTTTATTATTTTTGTTGTTGTTAATATTATTGTTGTTATCATTGTCACCCCTCGTATATATGCTCCCAATCATAAACCCCAAATATTAAATATATTATGTAACGACACAAACAGCCTCCATCCAACATATACGCGCATATTGATCCTATACGTTATCGTTATCTCTCTTCTATGCTTGTCCTGCCACATAACATCTGGCCCTGTCGGTGGGGTATTAGAATACGCCGACTGCCCCCCTGCAGAGGGTAAAAGTCCCTCAATGGGGGTCCTGGATATGACCTTAAGCTATATCCAGTGGTGAGGCCCCAGCTTGTGGGCTTTGGGGAGTGTGGAACAACCCTTTAATTACCATTGGTCCCAGGTCCACTCTGACCCGGAGTGGTAGTACCTGTTAGGGTCCCAACTATGGGTTAAATAGAAACCGACGTGAAAACAACAAATATATTCTATTAAAAAAAAATGTTTCTTAAATCTTTGGATTCGGCATTAAATAACCCGAAAAGGGTTGATATGCCATAAAACAAAACAAACCAACCAACCAACCAACCACGTAACATATAGTCTCTCTTCTGTGATCCCCGTGTACCATATATAACCGTTTGGTGCCGTTTCAAAACCCCTTTATATTACATATCCCCGTTTTGATATCCAACGTTCTTCTCTTTTTGTTGTTGTTGCTGTTGTTTTTGTTGTTGTTGCTGTTGTTTTTGTTGTTGTTTTTGTTGTTGTTGTTGTTGTTGTTGTTCTTCTTCTTCTTCTTCTTCTTCTTCTTCTTCTTCTTCTTCTTCAAAGCATATTTTTCACACACATACACGTTTTATTCTTCGTGATTTCTCCTTATTTCGGATTCTGTATTTCATATCGTTTTAAGGTCCAGTGGAATTTCGCCGTCTTCTTCAACGCATCAGATATCGTACTCATCTGATCCCCAGCTGGCATCAATTGTGATGGATGGCTCTCGTCTGGGTGAGGCCCCGTGTTTTGACAAGCTTCTGGGTTTGACCTTTACTCCTGATCTGAAATGGAACACGTACATCAAGTCTGTTGCCAAGGTCGCTGGAAAGATGGTGGGATCCTTCTACCGCTCCAGAATATATCTCACTACTGATGCAATTCTCTATCTATATACAAGCCAAGTACGGCCAAGGATGGAATACTGTTGCCATATCTGGGCAGGAGCTGCCAAAAACAGCCTATCATGCCTTGACAGAGTACAAAATAGACTTCATGGTTTAGTGGGGGATGCCCTTTTCTCTACCCTGCAACCTCTCTCCCACAGAAGAGACGTTGCGAGCCTATCCTTGTTTTATCGTTATTTTCATGGCAGGTGCTCGTCTGAACTCCAATCCCTGGTCCCCCCTCGCCAATCTTTCACGAAAAACACTCGTCTAGCTTAATCCACTGTGAAAAATTTTCCCCACTCTATATCTGTGCCTAAATCAAAACGCGGATTTCATGAGCAAAGCTTCTTTCTTAGAACTGCACGCCTGTGGAACTCTGTTCCGTCTGCCTGCTTCCCTCCGGACTACAACTTGGATGTCTTCAAGTCTAATGTTAACAAATTCCTAATGAACCGCCCCCCTAATTAAACACTCCATAAAATCTCCTCACTAACGTAATGTACTTGCAATAACCCTTATCCCTGAGTGGCTTCCGGGCCTTGATAAGTGGTGATCACTATGTAAAAAAAAAAAAAAAAAATCTGCCGTCTCTTACTTCTGTCGCCTCCTTTTCTGTCGCTTTCAACTGCCTTTTCCAGTTGTTGTTGTTCTTCTTCTTTTTGTTCTTCTTCTTCTCCTTTTCTCTTTCTTTTTCTTTTCTTCTTCTTCTTTCTCTTCTTCTCTTTCTTGTTCTTGCTTCTTCTTCTTCCTCTTTTTTCTTTCTTTTTCTTTTTCTTCTTTTTCCTCTTCTTTTCTTTGTTGTTGTTGTTGCTCTTCTTCTTCTTTTCTTCTTTTATTCCTTCTTGTTCTTGTTCTTCCTCTTCCCTTTCTTGTTCTTGTTGTCGTTTTTCTCTTTTTGTTGTTGTTGTCGTTGTTGTTGCTGTTGTTTTTTTTGTTGTTGTTGTTGTTGTTCTTCTTCTTCTTCTTCTTCTTCTTCAAAGCATATTTTTCACACACGTACTGCCTAATGCTTTTTTCTCTCTTTCTCTTTCACGCATGCTCACAAACGTGTCATTTCTTTCTCTTTTAGACGGCTATCCGCCTTTTCCTTACCTCTTTACAAAGTCTCCCCCTTTCCTTCTTTCAGTTATGTTTTCTCGCAAACGATAAGTAAAAAATCAAAAAATTCAATCTCTCTCTCTCTCTCTCTCTCTATCGTACACAAATCTTTACTGACAACAATTACAAGTAAAGAAAAAAAAACGAAACAAAATATTAACAATTTTTGTCTCAACGTAAAAAAGTAATTTTGAAATTGAAATATGAAATAAAAGATAACGTAATTGCATAACACTGTCTATTGCTGTTTCGTTGCATATATTTTCCTTTGTGCGATCTTATGCTGACGTTTATGTTTCTATAATGAGCATAAAATTTCGCTTTCATTCCAATTAGGCTCATCGTATATTTTTTGTGGAAATCGCTCTAGACAATGTAAAAAGCCAATGTATGCGGTAAAATAGATATTTAAAAGCAAAAACTTGCAAACAATATAAAAAAAAATGGAAAAAAAGCTTAATACAAAATTGAAATACTCATAAGATTTTATCTGGTCTTGGGATAGAACTTAGTTATAATTTACACCCTCCGAAAGCTATATATATACACACCAGAAATATCGTCTACTGCAGCTTTTTATTTTATAGAAATCACTTGAGACAAGATATGAAACCACTTTCTGTAAAGAGCTAAAAATGCTATTTTAGGGTCAAAAGCTTACCAACAATAAGGGTCAGATCGAATAGCATTATATATTATTTTTATATTGAAATTCTTAAAGATGAGTGACTGGTGTATTTATTTGTCCGCACGTAAATAAATCAATAAATACACAAATTACTCATTTCAATGCATTCCAATAATATATATATATATATATATATGTGTGTGTGTGTGTGTGTGCGTGGGTGTGTATATATATCTATATATCTATATCTATCTATCTATCTATCTCTCTCTCTCTTTCTCTCTCTCTCTCTCTCTCTCTATATATATATATATATATATATATATATATATATTGAAAAAAGAAAAACCGAATGAATTTATGAAATGATCAACGTTTCGTCCCTATTGCAGAAGACATCTTCAGGATATTAAAAGGAAAAATGCATAAAAAGATAATGGTCATAGACCATAAGAAAATTAAAAGAAAATAGTGTTAGAATACTACCCATATCGGGAAGGAAAAACACGTGTGTGTGTATAGGAAAAATTTCTATATGTACACTTTTAAAAATGCGTTAAATAAATATGTACACTTTTTTTTTCCTTTCTAAACTTATTCATTTTGTTGAAATATTTAAGGATTAAGGAAAAACGGTTAACCAGGATCTGTTTTGATATTTATTTGTTAAGGGGTCAAACTTCAAGGATTTGACCTTTTACAAGTCTATCAAACTCCTCCGAAAATTTTGGATATAAAAACTTGAAATTTTAGATATAGATTCCTTAGACATAGATCTGACTTAATAACTTTATCTGCGCCCAAAACTATAAATGTTTAGGGGTCACAATAGGGGCCAAAGTTAAAAAATTTTTGACCTCTACGGTGTCTACCAAATTTCTCAGATAATTTCTGGTCTAAACATTTGAAACTTTATATAAAGCGTATTCAGAGATCGGGCAAGCTTTTTCATCGGTTTGGGTCGAAAATCCTTAGTTACCAATATATAAATGTATGTATGTATGTATGTATGTATGTATGTGTCAGGTCATGTCATATGCTACTGGTACCATGTAACCCAGTACTACCTGCCTCATGGTCGGGTCACCGGCGACTAAACTGGTTCCCCTCACCAGATTTGTTTGGTGAGGAGGGTGGCTAGTCTCCCTGAAGGATTAAAAACAAGACCTTCCAAAAGGGCGAATTAACCCTTTTTCGGGGTCAACGGCCAACTAGCACCGTGTGCCGTGTGTGTTTATGTGTATGTATATGTGTGTTGGGGTAGAGAGGGCTCCCGTAAGCTGTGGTTGAAGGCAACCTTTCTAGGAGAAGCAAATCTCTGATTTAAAAAACCATAAAGTGGGAGACCAGTACCCGCATTAAGCTGGTCTGCAGTTTAATTTGTTGCTGGCTATCTTGCTCTTGCTTGTTGCTGGATCTCAACATTTTGAACTGAGAGAGAGACGTAGCTGTCGTACAAAGCTAAGACTCTGTAATATCATCTGTATATAGATACTCCCTCAGACATTTGTCCATTAAAATGGACCTGTGGCGATGAAAGTAATTTTTGGGCTCATGGATTTTAAGTGTCTGAGGGAGTGGCATTCGTCTGACAAGACGTTGCAATCATCATGTATGTATGTATGTATGTTGTAATGTGTGCCTAAAACTTTCGACCGAGGCGACGGATTTTTACAAGATCAGTATAGTTTGAAGTTCGACCTTTCATACGACAAATCTGGGTACTTTTCTACAGGGATTTCGCTTTTTTCGTCGATATTTTTGAAAGTCATCCTTTCGTTTCGATTGTCTAGCCTTAATTTAAACGTAAGTCACTGCCGGTTTGGCGGTGGTCGTAACAGCAAAGGCGTCAGTTTCTTTCACGTTCTTTTCCTCCTCACGAGTTCGAGCCTGCATTCCTACTACCACTTTCTTTTTGCTCAACACCCACCTCCAAACACCCGGGCAACGCCGGGTATACATGCTAGTATATATATATATATATATATATATATATATATATATATATATATATATATATGCATACATAAAAATATATGGAAAGATGTTTGTGTTTACTATAAGCTTTTTATGCATATATCACGCAAGTTTAAATCATGCAGAATATCTGCATGAATATAATTACACGTAATATTTAACTAAAATTGATAGTCACACCGAACAAAACAAATAGGGGATTAATTAAAATGAATGTTTTCAAAAATATGCAAATTAACTAGGTCTTTTGCAGTTGGATGCAATCCCACGACCCATCCAACTGCAAAAGACCTAGTTAATTATATATATATATATATATATATATATATATATATATATATATATATATAAGTGAACACGTCTGTCTGTGTCAGTGTATGTGTACATTTCCCTATCAAACAACTCTTTCAATTTTAGGTCTAGAGACGCGAGGTTTGACATAAGGAGCATTAGGATTGGGAAAATCTTTTTAATCGGTTTTCAGACATAAATGTTTGTTGTCACGCGGTCAAAGTTAAACGATTTGGTCTTTGACAACTCTACCAAACTCCTCCGCCAATTTTGAGTATACGCACTTGAAAGTTTAAATGTAGGTTACTCGGACATGGATCAAACTTTTAATTTAATTTGAGCCCAAAACAATAAATTTTAAGGGGTCAAAATTCTGGTCAAAGTTTTTTTTTAAATTTCACCTCTGCGATCTCTATAAAATTATTCAGCCAATTTCTGGTCTAAATATTTGAAATTTAACATAAATGTCATGCAGAGAAAGCACAAGTTTTTAATCCGTTTGGATCGAAAATTTGAGATGCAAAGGGATTAAAGTTCAAAAGATTTTACCCTTGCGGTCTCCAGCAAACTACTTAGCCAATTCTGGGTCTAAACACTTGAAATTTATACATAACGGGTATTCAGACATGCGGCAATTATTTTAATCAGTTTCGGGGCAAAAAATTTGCTGCGAAAAGGTCAAAATATAAAGAGTTAACCTTTGCAGATTCTA
Source organism: Euprymna scolopes (assembly GCF_053919585.1). Lineage (NCBI taxonomy): Eukaryota > Metazoa > Mollusca > Cephalopoda > Sepiida > Sepiolidae > Euprymna > Euprymna scolopes. Next base: position 97,056,163 of record NC_136503.1, on the reverse strand, counting down.
CGAAATTCCTCCGCAAATTTTGGGTCTAAAGACTTGAAATTTTAGATGTAGGTAACTTGGACATGGGAAAAACTTTGTATTTTTATTTGAGACGAAAATGATAAATGTTAAGGGGTCAAAATAGAGGTCAAAGTTTAAAAAAAATGACCTTTGCGGTCTCTACGAAATTACTCAGCCAAATTTTGGTCTAAAAATTTGGAAACTTACATAAAGTAGAGCAAGTTATGGGCACTACACACACACACACACACACACACACACATACATATATATATATATATATATATATATATAAAGGTGTAACGATATAGTTTAAAGAAATCAATAAAGTGCTAATCCGCGAAATGTAGGAGCTCAATAGGAATTATTTAAAAGCTAGACATTTTATATATATATATATATATATATATATATATATATATATATATATATATATATGTGTGTGTGTGTGTGTGTGTGTGTGTGTGTGTATGCGCGTGTTATTGTATGCGTGTTTGTGTGTTTGTATATATATATATAATATAGCCAGAAAAAAATTAAATGTGTATATTTGGATACATGAAAATAAAATATAATTTTATTAGCAATTCACTAATCCATGAATTAAGGTTTTTGCACCTGTTTCAGTATCTTTTCACTCATTGTGTTTTGTAGGTGACAGACAACACCAGAAAATTTCGGAGCCGGGCAAAACCAGTTGTAATTTGATTTGCTGACGATGAAGCCAACCCTACATTCCAATTAAAGAATCGAGATCAGAAAACAATGAGAGAAATATTTAACTCTAGATTGAAATGGTTAAAATATTTTAAATCAAAGGTCAAAATAAGAGAATAATTAAATTCTGATCAAGGAATGTGGGGCATTCGAAATATTAAAAACAAATCACAACAAAGACAATTAGCCAGAGAGAAGACAACTACTACTCTACGGCATAACATTTTAGCACACTTGTCCTTGAGTTGCCTTTCGGACTTTGATAAGAAGTGACTCCCAAGTATAAATAACACTTTCTGTATCCGACATGCTGAATAGTCAATACCTGTTACAGACTCCTCTGATTGCGCTGACAACGGAAGTGTCTCTCACATATAATTGAATTGGCATCAACTCTTACACTCTCCTTTGATTGATCTGACCTCGTGTCGACTGTGACGACCCTTTTTCAATACAGAAATAGTTTGAGGATTTTTTATCCTACGGGAAAATCCCACAAATAAAAATCTAGGGAGTTAAAGATCACGCCCCCCCCCCCACACACTGATTGTTGAATAATTAACTTTTAACAAAGTTAATTAGTTATTATCGATCTATCTGTCTATCCATCTATTTATCTATCTATTCAATGATATTCTTAAAATAGTTTACAATAGTAGTTATTTATTGTTTATAGAATAAAGTGCAGCAATGGTTTTAAGCTGAACATGTTTATATAAATTAGCTAGGTTGTATATAAACAAAATAACCGTGGGCAGGCAGACGTGGAAAGGTCACACGTAAGGGATACATGTGCTTTTTGAATGATGACGTAACGGAACTTTGTCAGGAGGTCGGGAAGTTTAGTCAGTTGAAGAGAGTTGGAGCTTGGTCACGGGAGTGAACAGACGGCCAGGAAGCGAGGCTGCGTAGAGTAAACATGCAGACAAGAATGTAGACCCTGTGAATACCATTTGAGGTAACTGAAATAAATTAATATTTTAAAAATATACAGTGTTGTTCTGTAGTTTCACAAAAGAAGAAAGAACAGATGTCTCAATTGGATGGTGTTGATCATTTCATGTTTCATCACGGAGCTCAGCAGTGAAGATAAAAGAACTCTTGAAGAAAGAAAGGTATGACACATATATTATTCTTCTTATAAAAAAATGATAGTTTACGTAATATGAACTGTAATATATACCCGTGTGATAAGTCTCTAATACATCATGACTCTGTTTATACGTCAATATCATATCCTCTGAGTAAATAGTAATGCATACAAGTTATACGTTTATAACGAGAGATGTTATAAAAACAAATTATCTCAATATAACATATGACTGTTTTAATATCTAATCCACATCCCTCCCTATACAATACTGATGAGACGATCACCAAAGAATCCTTCACATATCATTAAACAGCGATATCTGTTACGCATTCATAACTGCCACTTTCATGAAGAAGTCAGACATAGATTGCAATTTATTTCACCTAAATATTGTTGGCAGTATTTAGTTCTCTCCCAATGCAAGAACGGAGACACCATGGTCGGAAAGTGGCATTGAGAAATCAGCACCCCAGAAAAGGGGTATCCTGACCTGCAAAAAGTGTCTGGACAACACCGTCGGAATTTCTCGTAAGGAGCTCCTCAGGCGATTAGCACTAACCCCTTCTTAAAGAGAGAAAGCAAAGCCTGGGAATGTGAACCTCCTAGAACTACACAGAACCAGCGTAACACAACAATCACCAGGGAAGAGATCATAACATGCTCTTATCTCTGTGTATTTTGGGTGCTGAGGATAAAACCCGGGGTTGGACTGTAGAAGGGATTGTTTATTTTGTTAGGGATTTAATTAGTGGCGTTTTATAGCGTCAGCTTGAATATAGAAAAACAGTTTTTTGCAACAAGACATACGAGTTTCAAATGCTCTTATGACTAGAGCATAAAAAAGATCTACGCAAGCACCATGATAAATCAATAAAAGTGAACTAGAATTGATTTCCCAAAACAGGAGAGTTCTAATTTATAACATTTGTTAATCCTATTTGTATATTTCTAATCGATTTCGTGTTTTTCTCTTTGTGCTTTTTTGCCTTCATCTTTTCTTCATTTTATTTCATTTTTTTTATTTATTTAGTTTTGTTTTCTTTCTTTCTTTCTATTGTCTTTATTCATTCATTTTCTTTCATTCTTTGCTTTGTGCATTTTTTCATTCTTATCGTTTTCAGATTTTTTTTTATTTGTGTAATACGCTTTCCGCTTTCTACAATATTTGTATCTCGCCGCCATTTTGTTGTTATTTCTAACTAATCCAATATGTGCGGGCGTAATATTTGTTAGCCAGTTTATAAGCAATCCTTAGGGGCTTAAGACAAATAACATAGAAGTTTATGAGTAATATATATATATATATATATATATATATATATATATATATATATATATATATATATATATAGCAAAATTAGTAACAATCTGAAGAAAGAAAGTACTCAATACTATTGCAGAGCAAATATATATTTTCTATTACCGTTTTATCAGCTTAGTTACACGTTTCGATTACCAAATCATATGAATAACACAGTAACTTCATCAGTAACTTCTGTTAAAGGCTGATGAAATTACTGGGTTGTTGATACAATTCCGTAACCGAAACATGTGTAAACAAGCAGATAAACCGGTAATACACACACACACATACACACACATACACACACAAACTTATATATATATATATATACATATACATATATATACATATATATATATATATACATATATATAGTAAGTTATAAAATATACATGGTAATTAAACTACACAGAATATTCTGCGTTTCATTCACACTAGGATTCGTCAGGCTTATGCGAAAAGTTGTGGTTATCTCGCGTTTTTATATACGCACATTCTAGTGAGTTTTTAGTCAGCCAATCAGCTTCTTAGAGCTAGGTAGGATGAAACGCGGAATATTCTGCGTAGCTTAATTGCCATATATATTTATAACTTACTACCTTACTCTACCTATATATTGAACACTGTTTAAGTAAATACTTAAGGTTTACGCATAAAATTATACTTTCGTATATTAATTTATGTGATTAAATAAAGTAGTGATACTTAGCTTCTGAAACAGTTGAGCACTGTCAAAAGGATTTATTTCACCACACCAACAAATAGATATGGAAAGGGTTAATTTTGAAACATCGCTAAAAAAACATATCCACACCAAGCAAACATAGTTATATAGTGATCACCACTTATCAAGGCCCGGAAGCCACTCAGGGATAAGGGTTATTACAAGTACATTACGTTAGTGAGGAGATTTGCTGATAAGGGGGCGGTTCATTAGGAATTTGTTAACATTGGACTTGAAGACAACCAAGTTGTAGTCCGGAGGGAAGCAGGCAGACGGAACAGAGTTCCACAGGCGTGCAGTTCTAAGAAAGAAGCTTTGTTCATGAAATCTGCGTTTTGATTTAGGCACAGATACAGAGTGGGGGAAATTTTTCACAGTGGATTCAGCTAGACGGGTGTTTTTCGTGAAAGATTGGCGAGGGGGGACCAGAGATTGGAGTTAAGACGAGTATCTGCCATGGAAATAACGATAAAACAAGGACAGGCTCGCAACGTCTCTTCTGTGGGAGAGAGGTTGCAGGGTAGAGAAAAGGGCATCCCCCACTAAGCCACGAAGTCTATTTTGTACTCTGTCAAGGCAGGATATGCTGTTTTTAGCAGCTCCTGTCCAGATATGGCAACAGTATTCAATCCTTGGACGTACTTGGCTTTTATATAGATAGAGAATTGCATCAGTAGTGAGATATATTCTGGAGCGGTAGAAGGATCCCTCCAACTTTCCAGCGACCTTGGCAACATACTTGATGTACGTGTTCCATTTCAGATCAGGAGTAAAGGTCAAACCCAGAAGCTTGTCAAAACACGGGGCCTCACCCAGACGAGAGCCATCCATCACAATTGATGCCAGATCGGGATCAGAGCGTTGATGATGTAAGGATAGGTGTTTGGTTTTGATAAACTTTGGAAATCACCTTTTACACGTAATTAAAAATTTAGAATTCAACAATCAACATAAAAATTTCCAACGGAAACTATACAAAATCGTTAGAAACATAAACAACTCTGATAAAATATTTGTAAAATCAGATAAAACTAGAAACTTTTAGGAAATAGATAAACAAGAATATAACAAACTAATCACAGAAAACATTATAAAAAACTACAAAAAACTGGATACAAACGAATGCGACTACATAGATATAAAATACTGAAACAAATCACCGATAAATTCAAAACTAACGATAAATTTGGCAAATTGAAACCTAGACAGGTATACATTCTGCTCAAAGACCACACATGCGACTTCAATAATAACCACAGCACTCGCTTGATAAACCCAACTAAACAAGAAATAGGTAGTATTAGCAAAGCAGTATTTTCTAGAGTAAACAAACAAATCAAACAAGATCTAGAATTAAACTAGTGGGCAAATACTGCCGAAGCAATCACTTGGTTAAAAATATAGAAAACAAAAATAAATGTACATTTATACAGTTCGACATCGTAGACATCTATTCCTCGATATCCGTTTACGTATATTAGATTAGCGTTAGGGTTCATATGTGTTTTATCTAAATTTAACATGAAATCCAGGAAGTTTGTTATCTTTATATTAGCTAGTACGCCTACTTTTAGGCCGAATTTTTAAATTTCCTTGTGTATGATGTAGGGGACTAGGATATACAAATACCCCAATCCCGTTACAAAATAATAATGAAACGAATCGGAATTGAAGGAAACAAAGACTCAATTAATGGATAAAATAAATGTCGTTTATTTGCTGTTGAAAGAAATGAACATTTTAGTTATAACATGTCCGCGCGTATGTAACCAATGTCCGTTGCAGGACTAGTGTTGTAGCAAGAATAGGAAACGTATTTTCATCTCAAGTTCGGGGCACTATTGTTTGTTCGCGCGTAGGAAGAGAAATAAATGTTGTAGGAAAATTGAGAATGGTAGTCCAGCGTGTAGACAAAGGAGAGGATATCAGAGTTGTCATCAGTTAGTAGTCAGCGACGCGAAGGTGTTCTTAGTGGCCAGTAGTAGGTGGAAAGAGAAAGGGTGAGAATGTATACATACAATCATTAGCTCGTGCCCCATACATAGTAGGAAGTGAGCGTGAGGTGTGCGCGCGCGCGCCGAAACGGCGCGCGGCTTGTTCGCCCAACCTCTCTAGTTGAGAGTTGGTTCCAAAGAGAGAGAGAAACAGCTTATCGCCTTGTTTTTATACTCGTTTCCAGAGTGTATTTTGCACATGTGTATTTCCTTAGAAAGCGGAAGTGACGTCGTCCATGTGCGTGATCGTGTTCGCGTGTGTGAGTACATGTGTGTACGTAAGTGTGTGTGTATATATACGTGAATGTGAGTGTATGTACGCGAACGTGAATAAGTGTACATGTGTGGACGTGGGCGCGTATGTTTGTGTGCGCGTATGTATATGACAGCTTGAAATATGAATGTGTGTTTTGTGTGAGACTTGAAAAAGGCTCGTACAAATACTCCCCTTCCTAGGAAAACAAAAAAAAAATACATGCAATGTATATATATTTATGTATATATATACATATATATATATTTTTTTGTGAGTAATGTTTTCGGCAGTTGATTTTTTTGTCCTGTTTTTTTTTTTTTTTGCTGTTGGTGTGGCTGTTTGAAAAACAACGTCAAAAAGAACGGAATGTCAAAAACGGAGTGTGTTCGTAAAAAAAAAAGTATTTACTTACGCGTGGAAGATGCGTTTACTCTTTTTTTTTTTGGCTGACATTTGTTGGTTTGGTTTCTGTTGTGTGTTGACATGTGCAAAGAGTTGCTTGGACAGAGAAGTGAATTGTTCCGTTTGGAAGGAAAATTTTTGTTTCGTGTTGACGGTGTCGTGTGTGTGTCCAGTTGACGGTAGCTTCGCATGGTTCTGCGGTAATGTGTGCATCGTTTGGACGGGCGCTAGTCGCGCGTTTGTTCTTGTTGAACGGGGTCTGGTTACTGTTGTCTTCGCAAGTGCGTTTGCGGTAATGTGTTTACATTGTCTGTACGGGAGTTTGTTGTGTAGTCGTTCGTGGTTGCCGGCTGTCAACGAAACTTCCAAGTTTTGAGTTTATCCTCGTGCGTCGTGCATCTCAACTCGTATTGTTGATTCAACTTCTTCCTATGTGTTGATAGGGATGTCCTGTTTCTTTGTTGTTGCGTCTGCTTGTGCGGGAGGGAATTGCATAGGCCTATGTGATTTTGCTCCTCGCGTTTGTTGCAGGGTAATGTCAAGAAACCGTGAAAATGTTTGTCAAGCTCGAATTTGTTTTTAAATTCGATATGAAAGTCGACAGCTCCGTGTTCGTTTTTTTTTTTTTTTTTTTTTTTTTTGCAGAGTCTGACGAGGGTTCGTCATTGTAGTTGGTAGTAGCTATTCCTGTGGGTAGTGGTTTGGTTCGCTTGGTTTTCTTTGTTGAGAAGTTCGTTTTTTTCTTTATCAAATAAAACGCGCGTCTCGCTCAAAACAATTAATCTCAAAACGGTAGGGTCGCCATGCTTGTTCGTTCCCAGTCAGTCGGGCGCCAGTTTGTTGTGGACTTGTGGCATAGGAGGAAATGCGTGCTCCTCTCGCGTTCCGAGGGAAAATGAATTGTCTCGAGGAAGAAACGAACGACGTGTTAAATTGAATTAAACGAACAGGAATTTCTTTGGTGAAAGAAACAAGTGAAAGAAAAGGGTACCACACGTGGTTAGTTTTGCGTAAGTCTTTCGCTGATAGCTGGTGAGAAAGAAAGTTTATAGCTTGGCGTGCGTCTCTCGTGAAGTGGTGAAGAGGAAAGGTTTATACCTTGGCGTGCGTCTCTCGTTAAGTGGTGAAGAGGGAAAGTTTATCTTTGTAGAGAAAGAGTCTGTGTGTGTATGAGTGCTTCATTCAACCTCATCCATTTCATTTAAATAACGGGGTCACCAAATTTGTAGGGGACTAGGATATACAAATACCCCAATCCCGTTACAAAAGAATAATGAAACGAATCGGAATTGAAGGAAACAAAGACTCAATTAATGGATAAAATAAATGTCGTTTATTTGCTGTTGAAAGAAATGAACATTTTAGTTATAACATGTCCGCGCGTATGTAACCAATGTCCGTTGCAGGACTAGTGTTGTAGCAAGAATAGGAAACGTATTTTCATCTTAAGTTCGGGGCACTATTGTTTGTTCGCGCGTAGGAAGAGAAATAAATGTTGTAGGAAAATTGAGAATGGTAGTCCAGCGTGTAGACAAAGGAGAGGATATCAGAGTTGTCATCAGTTAGTAGTCAGCGAGGCGAAGGTGTTCTTAGTGGCCAGTAGTAGGTGGAAAGAGAAAGGGTGAGAATGTATACATACAGTCATTAGCTCGTGCCCCATACATAGTAGGAAGTGAGCGTGAGGTGCGCGCGCGCGCGCCGAAACGGCGCGCGGCTTGTTCGCCCAACCTCTCTAGTTGAGAGTTGGTTCCAAAGAGAGAGAAACAGCTTATCGCCTTGTTTTTATACTCGTTTCCAGAGTGTATTTTGCGCATGTGTATTTCCTTAGAAAGCGGAAGTGACGTCGTCCATGTGCGTGATCGTGTTCGCGTGTGTGAGTACATGTGTGTACGTAAGTGTGTGTGTATATATACGTGAATGTGAGTGTATGTACGCGAACGTGAATAAGTGTACATGTGTGGACGTGGGCGCGTATGTTTGTGTGCGCGTATGTATATGACAGCTTGAAATATGAATGTGTGTTTTGTGTGAGACTTGAAAAAGGCTCGTACAATGATTTTCTTAAAGTTATGCCCCTTGACTTGGTTGGAGTCTTTTATTAATGTTAATCCATCATCTCTATATTTTCCTCTAAATTCCTCGTTGAAAAAACGACGACTTTAATACACACAAGTGGTCCGAATCGAATCTTTAAGTTCTGTTAACAGCGACAACATATTTTTTAACAAATATAAGCGAATTTCATTCCAAATTCCACGTTTAAAAACGACGACTTTAATACGAACAAGTACCCCGAACTGCATTCCAACACGTTCATTTGACGACGATAGTTAAAGAAATCCAACGAATCCCACTGGAATTAACAAACAAAAAGAAAAAAAATGTCTGACTCACTTCATATCTTCAACCATCGCAGTTTGACACGACTCATTCAATTCTCTCTTTGACGACGCTTTTCAATTTTCAACGCGACTTTTAATTTTTCAGGTTCGACGCGAATCATTTAAAATTTCCCATTTCATATCGGCCGCATTGGCTCCACATTTAAAGCCGAAATAGCTTCTAATCGAAAAAAAAAACCTGGATTCGATTCTCGGCGACACTCTCCGCTCTAACCAGGTTCCATCCGGTACTCGAGAACTCAACGGCTCGACTCTCTCAAACATCTTAACTGCCAGCCTTATATTATCTCATTTATGCAAATTAATGCGCAATCGAACTTGCTGATTTGTCGCCTACTCGTCTCCGATCGCTCAGGTTTCGAGTTCGCACATGAAGCCCGCCACCGTGACTGCAGTCACATTCAATTTTTACTACAGATTGTATGGCGCCTTATACCAGATTATATTTCTTTTTCAATTTTTAATTTTAGTATAGTCATTTGTGCTTTGTTGCTTATATTTGATATCAATATTTTTGTCTCCGCTGTTTTAGGGTTGTTTCGTAGATATTGATTGGCCTGTTAAATACATGTTCATCGCTTGAGTTATTGCTGAGTCTACTTACGATCGAGTTAGGAATCTGTTTTATAATTGTATGAGGGTGTCCTGCTGAAAAGGAGAAAAAAGGTGTCGTTTTTGAACGATAGTTATTTTGGTGAGAATACAAGTCAAGTCGATTTTGTTTTTGCAGAAAAAGTAGTCGCTGTTAAAAAGAGTTACACTGCGATTTAGTCGACTTGCATGTAAAGTCGTTTTTAACTGAGAAATTAAAAAATAAATTTCTGTGTCTGGCCGTGTAGCCCCACTTTTGCTAAGTAGTGTCTGTCTTTGTCGGAGAGTAGTAAAGGCTAGCTGTGACTAGCGAAGTAGTGTTGGCTAGCTCTGTCTAGCGGAGTAGTGAGCATTAACTGTGTCCAGCGGAGTAGTGAGCGCTAGCTGTGCATAGCGGAGTAGTGAGCGCTAGCTGTGCCTAGCGGAGTAGTGAGAGCTAAATGTATCTAGCGCTAGAGTGTTGAGCGCTAGGTGTGTCTAGCGGAGTGTTGAGCGCTAGGTGTGTCTAGCGGAGTGTTGAGCGCTAGGTGTGTCTAGCGGAGTGTTGAGCGCTAGGTGTGTCTAAAAATAATAAAAAAAAACAGTCTGCAGCAAGGGTATCGCGCTAGCCGCTCCAAATTAAATAAGGAAATTACTAAATTTGTTGATCTAAAAACTGCGTTCTTTGTAGCCTTCAAAACGTATCAATTTATATAAATAATTATTTTCAATTTTTAGCTAACAAAAGCTAACACACACACACACACACACACACACACACACACATATATATATATATATATATATATGCGCACGCGCGTATGTGTGTGTGTGTATGTGTGTGTGTGTGTGTAAGGAAAGAAAATACTTTTCTTTTTACCTGCACTTGGAGCATTGTGTTCCAAGTGCAGGTAAAAAAGAAAAAGTATTACTTTCTTTCCTTACACCCCACACACACACACACATATATATATATATATATATATATATATATATATATATATATATATATATATATATATATATATAAATTTAGTAATTTAAATATTATGACGTGAAATGGTTAAATTTCAAATCTTGAAATTTTTATTATATGCAAGGCAAAGAATACACTTCAATTATTGTATCTCCTTAACCTATAGGTTTTCGATGTTTACCCATCTCCTTAGAGGAAAACATATTAGGAAATATCATAATGGTCTATACCTAATCATCTAAAAACAGTAAACATAAAAATCATAATTAAAAGTCTTTTAAAGTTTTAAAATATCACAGAGTAAGGAAAATTCTATATTTGTTAAAATGAAAAGGATATTGAATTTCATATCCAAATTGTATGGTAAATTTATTCTGAAATATAGATACATAGTCATCCACATACAGTACTGTTTCGCTGTTTCGAAGCTCATCAATGAGGCTAGACAAGCAACTACTTCAAGCCACGATCGAAACCCGTCGCCTTAATGGCAATCAAATCTTTTAACCGTTGCGCTATACAACTGCTGCTACATAGGCAGTGAATTAACAATGTTTTGACATTGTCTAAATATCTAAGCTCAATCTGTTTACACAATACGTTCATGGTAATTTGTATATCACTTCCTAAGTGCTCAACCAAAGATAGGGAGCAATATATATATATATATATATATATATATATATATGTGTGTGTGTGTGTGTGTGTGTGTGTGTGTGTGTGTGTGAGTGTGTGTATGTTTGCGATACGTTTTGAATGAATTCATGTATTTGCGAGTGTGTATTTGTACCTAAATGCGAGTTGGGAATAATTTTCCCTTTAACCAACTTGGTACCCCTACATGGTGAGCGGCATACATATTGTTTTTTTTTTTTATTTTAAATTTGGGTATATTTTAACGATCGTTTTTAATCGACTTATTTATTTTATTGAATTGTACATATAACTTGCTCCATTATATATATTTTTTTTCTTTTCCTCACCCCGTTTTCCATTTTTTAGTTGATTGAATTTACGCGATGGTTCACTTCTTTATAATTATTCTAAAATTTTGCCAAAAATGTAACATTTTAATGAAGGTTCCATAATTGTCACTGTCACGAGCGCTTTCGATTCGTCCACGAATCATCTTCA
>NC_136503.1:97002092-97037092 GCF_053919585.1 Euprymna scolopes | reverse complement strand
CAAGACAAAACCTTTGTCAATTATTGTCAATAATTATTGTCATTTTTAATAAAATTAATATCGTTTTAGAAACGATCGTACGCTCAAGTCGATTTTGCATGTCTTTCCTTTTGGAACTGATTCATAATTTACAATTATTAATTTTTTTACTCAATATATATAGATACATACATACATACATACATATATATATATATATATATATATATATATATATATATATACATATATATATATATATATATATCTCGTTTGAAAAATCAACAACAAAAACTACGTAAACAGATAAACGATAAAAACTAAACAGTAAATTGTCTATGGCATCATAGCGCAATGGGTTAGGGCGCTGGACTGAAATACACACGGTCCGGGGTTCGAATTCAAACAACAGTCAGTTTACGCTGCAGAGGAGTAGCGCTCTGAAACACACGTGTCCGTAGGTGACTGTGCTTAAATAAATGAATAAAAAATACGTCAAAATAAAACATGAGTGATTTAATAAGAAAAATACTGGATCTCCGAGGCAGAGACGTTAACCTTAATATCGTTTAAAAATCAACAACAAAAACTACGTATACACACACACACACACATATATATATATATATATATATATATATATATATATATATATATATATATATATATATCTAAAGGGGGTTAGAACAGTAGTCTAAAGAGCAGAGTGTATTTTAATGTGATAGTAAAATTACTAATTTAATTAAAATACAAGAAAAGAACAGTGCTCGTTGTAATTCAGATATATAATAAGCTCGATAGGCAAATATCCTAGAGCTACGTTAATATTTAGTAATGTGATTGATAATTTAAAATTCAAATCAGAATTAAAAATTAAAAATCTGTTTCATAAGAAGGAACAACAACAAAGTCAATAAGTTGTACGATCGTTTCGGAAACGATGTTTTTATTGTGATAGATATTAAGTCACGGACAATAACTTTGACATACAGTTTTTTTTTTAAACAAAGTCTTCTCATCAGCAAAAATATTGGGTGGGGTTTTTATATGTAAAAGACACCATAAATAAACCTAGCAATTTTTTAAGTAAGGCAGATGTATCTTTTAATTGTTCGCCTTTTGAAAACCGTAATTATCGTCAAAGCATTCATTTGGATGGTGATTGTAGCTTATAAATGCACGAAAATGCATTGTAGCTTATAAATGCATTTTTATGCATTTATAAGCTACAATCAACATCCAAATGAATGCTTTGACGATAATTACGGTTTTATGCCAAAATTATTGTCCGTGACTATCACAATAAAAAACATCGTTTCTGAAACCATCGTACAAATTATTGACTTTGTTGTTGTTTCTTCTTATGAAACAGATTTTTAATTTTTAATTCTAATTTGAATTTTAAATTATCAATCACATTACTATATATATATATATATATATATATATATATATATATATATATATAAACATATGGATAGAATAAACATCTGTGTGTGTATGTTTGTCCTTTCCGACATGGGTAGGATACAAAACCTGTTCTCTTTTTCGTATGGTCTATGACTTTTTCTTTTCTTGCACTTTTACTTCAATATCCTGAAGATGTCCTCTGAAATAGGGACGAATCGTTGATTATTTTAATAATTTCACTCGGTTTTTCTATTTTTCTCAAAACATAACGTCAACCACCGCTGGTATTTTTATTTTTATTTTTATACACACACACACACACACACACACACACACACACACACACACACACACACACACACACACACACACACACACACACACACATATATATATATATATATACAGGGTGTCCCAAAAGCAGCTGACGGATTTTAAATTTGATTAACTTCCTCAATATTTATATTATGCTTACCAATTTTCATATGTAGGTAGATGAACCTTCCCTTATTTCTTGAGATATAGTAAGATATCATAGTCTACTTATTCTAATTTTATTTGCACAACTTAATCTAGAGTATGTTTTTCACATGGTCTAATTTAATTATGAAAAATGATGTTACTCAAATGTCCTCTATTTTCATTTTCACACTCTTGTGTTCTCTGCAAGGCATTGTCCAGCACACCCACTTAATGTTTCAGGGCTTATGGCCCTAATTTTCTCCTCTATATTGTTTTTAAGGGCATTTATTGTACCTATTTACTATGCCTCCCCACGGGACAGAGTTTGACACCAGGGTCGTTTTTTAACGTGGAGAAAAGGTACAAAAATAAAAATTGTCTCAGTCGTAAAGAATTTCTCCTCCACCGAAAGAGAACAAGAAAATGAAGTGCAGCATCTGAAAAACAGATACTACACTTTGATCTTGACCAAAAGGCTGGTTTTATTGCATTGGGAATAAAGAAATTTCTTGTGTTGAAGTTTCGTCAAAATTCACTTTTTTGTTTCTGATATCGACTCATTCAACCGAAAATACGACTCTATGATTAATATCCGCTCCTCGGTAGTGTAACGACCCATGATGACCTTGAAAAGTTACTCTAGAGGATGTGAAATAAATATATATATATATATATATATATATATATATATATATATATATAAACAATTAAGAAAGTCATGAATTTTTTTAACCATCATCTTCTTTTGGGACACCCTATATATATCTGGGGACAGACATAAAATAGTTTAGACCGTGATTGCAGACGGAAAAGGAGTCGAAAATGGGCCAGGAATTGAACATGCAGCTTAATTGTGTTAATAAATGGAATTAACACGTCTTTGTTCGCTGTTTTGTACAAGCGTTCAATATCATACAAACGGTCACTAGTACGCTGATGAAGCACTACCAGGAATGACGGCGATCGAAAGCACGGAGTCACCAGGCCCACCAGCAAAGATAGCCGACGTCAAATCAACCATAGTGACTCATGCCAACGACCTAACAACCGTTTCAGAGACGTCCTAACAACAGGTGTGATGTAGATGGGTTGTAGAAATAGCAGTTTCTTGTAAGCCTAGAAAAAAGAGCACGTAGCGACAAAATAGTTTGTTAGAAAAATATATACTACTCTTTTATTGCTCGCTTTGTGTTGCGCGCTTCAGTCGCTTTTACTCTTCTCTATCGTCTCACTTGTTTATATCGACCTGTTCTCTTGCAGGTGTTTAATTTCAGCACATCTGACATATTCACCCCAGGCGACGTCCGTTTTGACAGATATGCACTCATAAGCCGGTAACTTTACCCACCTGACAGCCTGCGCTCGCGTGTGTGCACAGTCTCAACATGCGACACAACGACAACCCAAGTAACAGCAGAAGATAGTAGCATAGAAGTATTGCAAAACAATCGGCTATGGGGCAGGGGATATAGCTTTGTAGATAGTGCGGAGTCTAACTCTTTTTTTGCATCCTGATCAAGAAATCGAAACTAGTGCATAGCCCAACATCTCATATCATGCAACAAGACTCTATGCTTATATGAGCTGTATTTAGTATAATAATATCTAAGTCTACATTAAACTCTTATTCTTGGGGATTTTTTTTTGCAATGTTCAAACCAAAGAAACTTTGCTGTTTATTCCACTTGGATTTTCAATTAAGTATATAATAGCACGTTTTCAGGCCCAAAGAATTTGAAATATGAAATACAAAATGTGATCGGAATGATATCTTGTGGAATGTTTAAATTTAATTAGATTTATGAAATAACCCATTACACAGATTGAGTCCCATGGCCGTCAGATTATGTTTTTTTACGAATGAGCCATCACTTATCAAGGTTCGAAGAAGTTTTATAGTTTGAAACAGTGTAAAATTTTTAAAATTTTAATTTTAGAGAACAGAAACAGAATGTTTTTCAATAATTTTGAAAGAATAATGATTCACAGACATTTTCCAATATATATATACTCATAAGAAAATAAAATTGAAGGAAATTAGGCCAAACAAGTTATTCAGGTTTGTGGTCTACGCGCATTTAAAAATATAAACAAGACTTTTAACATTAGCTTTGAGTTTTTGATGTACACACAAATATGTTCAATATATACGTAAAAGCAAAATACAATCGTATTTTAATTTGTGACCTATTTGCGTTTAAAAATATAAACGGAACATTTAATATTAGTAAATATCAGTGCGATCCCTCAGAAGAAAATGTAAAAATTTAGCAACTCCTTGAATGAAACTAGCATCAACTATCCTTTCGAGCACAAAAATTACCCGCAGTAGCCATGCTCGAACATGTAAGGCTAAGAAGAAAAGGAGGTAAACAAACACGTTAGTCGCCTGGCCCACAGTGAATTTTCCACGTTTCAGGCCTTCGAAATAATGTCTTTAAAACGTATTGGGAGGCGTGAATGACTTTGCGAACCAAACGATGTAATAAACATTAATATAGTAAACAAAGTATTATATTAAGGAAACAAATGAGAAAAAAACCATTTGTTTGTTTTAGGTTCAAATGATTGCAGCGTGTAAAGAGAACGGCCAGGTTTGTTCAGGTTAAGCGCGTTTGCTTTTTTATATAAAATGTGTATTCCCAATTAAGCGATTTGTAAATTCGCAGCTAATGAGAATTGTGGGAACTGTAAAAGGGAGAAATTATCATTTCAAATGCGGTCAAACCTTTTACGTAATTCATTCTGAATTATTACTGTTCTACTAGGCACTGATATAACAGTTAATTTTCCATTTATGGACGACTTGTTAATTTGCCGGGCAATTTCAAGAATCGCGATCAATATTTGTAAAGCTTTTTTGTATTGCTTATTACTCGGTAAAGTTTATGACGTCCAACTGAGATGATCTGCCTCACGACTTGTCTTACAAATACTCCGATATTTCATAGATATTATTGACATTGTGTATTCATTGAAATATTCCTAATCTTTCTCACTGAACTACTTTTCTAATATAAAAACAAATACAAATTCACTATTTAAATGTATTATGATTTATTTAAACGAGCAAGGAAGTTTTGAAAACAACTTTTCTAACCCCTGCACTCATCGCTCTTAATTAATCGATTGATACAATATATCAACTAATGAATTTTCAAGAACTCTAATATATTCTATGTTTTGCCTATTGCTGTAAACTTCCATCTTAAACATATATAAAATATCCATTTTGTGAATATCTGTCTTCTGTATCAATTATATTCTTTGTTTGCGATATTATATGTCTCTTGTATTTTCATATTTAATGATAAACATAAAACATTTTTGACTGAAAATATTTCTCTGAATTAGGTGCATCCCAAAAATACATCTATTACAAAACACCCTAAATTAAAGCCCCAAAACCGATATGAGACACAGCTATAAAATTATACAGTACCTTCAATAAGTTTCCAGACTTTTTTTCGTATGGGCACTCGTGATACTGTTCAAACAAGTTCTGGAAGGCCCGATGGAAGTCACGGCCTGTTCTCAATTGTCTCATAACGACATCCTCTAAGGTTTTCGTTGAGCTTAGGGAATAACCAAAAATCATAAAAAGCAAGATCTGAACTATAGATGGGGTGAGTTACTGTCTTGCTGCCAATCTTGGTCAAACAGTCTGTGATAAGAATGGAGTTGTGGAGTGATGCGTTGTCCTATTAGAAATGCCACGAACCTTCCTACTAAATCTCTTCCTGAACTCCTATTCTTTACAAAGGAGTCACAACTTATCAAGACCCGTAGGCCACTCGAGAATAAGGGTAAATAAGGATTAAGTTATGAACTGGTGCATAGGTGTTAATCTTCCGCATCTTCAGTTCCTCGTGAATAATTGTGTATACAGTTTCCACACTGACATCAAACGGTATATCTTATCATCGAAATTCTTCATCTTACCAATCAGCTCTGGTGTTCTGACTTCCTTACTCCTCCCACATTCTCAACATCCATCACTGACTCCCTACCTTCCTTGAATTTCTTATGTTACTAAGGAACTCATGCCCGATTCATGCAAGATGGTCCAAAAGTAGTGTGAATCATTACATACGTTCCCGTGGCAGTTTTTCCAAGTTTCAAATATAATTTTATTGCATATGGTTCTTCTAAAGTGTCTTCACGTCCAGATTGCATTTTTATAATTCTCCAGCAGTGACAATCAGTCTTTAGTAGGGCGTATTCCAATTCCTGCCGTAGCTGTTCACTTGAACTTGAAATCATAAAAAGTTGGTCAGTCATCTTAGTAAATGTATAAACATATTGTATTTTCAAGAGTCTACGCCAATTTTAAATGCCTGTACATAAACGTTTGGAACCTTATTTAAGGCAATTGTGTATATATATATATATATATATATATATATATATATATATATATATATATATATATATATATATATATTTAAAAAGTTAAAGTATCTGTCTGTCTGTTTTCCGTCTGTTTGTATGTGTATATTTCCCTGCACAATAACTCTATCAAGTTTCAGTCTACTGTTTCGAAATTTGATATACAGGGTACTGAGATTTAGGGAAATCTTTGTAATCGGTTTTCAGACAGAAATTTGGCTATTAAGGGGTCAAAGTTCAGGCGGGAACCCATACCGTAAAGCAGGAAAAGAATGGGAAAAACGTTACGCCTTTGCTGTTATGACACCCGCCAAACCGGAAGTGACGTAGGTTTAAATTAAGGCTAGACTATCGAAAAGAGGGGATGACTTTCGAAAATATCGAGGAAAAAAGCGATTCCTCCCTGTAGAAAAGTGTCCAGTTGAGGGTGAAGAAATTAATGTTTTTAGCCAATTTTTCAGTATTTGTCCTCTGAAGGGTCGAGCTCCCAAACAATACTGATCTTGTGAATATTCATCGCCTTTGTCGAAAGTTTTAGGCAGACATGCAAACATATATACATACATTTATATATTGGTAGCTCAAATTTCCGACCCCAAGCGATTAAAAAGCTTGCCCTATCTCTGAATACCCTTTATGTAAAATTTCAAATGTTTAGACCAGAAATTGTCTGAGTAATTTTGTAGAGACCGCAGTGGTCAAATTAAAAAAAAAAATCACCCCTATAATGCCCCTTAACATTTATTGTTTTGGGCTCAAATCAAGTTATTAAGTTAGATCCATGTCCAAGGAACCTATATCTAAAATTTCAATTGTTTATACCCAAAATTGGCGGAGGAATGTGGTAAAGTTCTCAAATGTCTAATCGTTGAACTTTGACCACTTAACAGCCAAATTTGTGCCGGAAAACCGATTACAAAGATGTTCCCAAATCTCAGTACCTTGTATATACAAATTTCAAGTCTTTAGACTGAAAACTTATAGAATTATTGCGTAGGGAAATGAACACAGACAGACACACAGACCCACAGACACAGAAATATATATATATATATATATATATATATATATATATATATATGTGTGTGTGTGTGTATGTGTGTGTGTGTGTGTGTGTGCGTTTGTGTGCGTGTGCGTATATTAACTTAAATTTTATATATATATATTAGCAGAGAGACACGACGTTACTTAGAACTGCAATGAAGATCAAAGATTATTCCAGAGTATATTTTATTGTCATCGAAATCCGGGAATTGACTCATATTTTAATCAAATCGCTTAATTACCTGCTCTAAGAAGTTTCTTTCTTAGAACTGTGGAACTCTCTTGCGTTTCCCTTTTCAGCTGGCTACAATATGGTCGTCTTCAAGTCCAACCTTAACAAGTTCTTCTTAAGTAATCCAATTTACCAAATTTTCACTATTAACGATTATTACGATATTGTCCCATTAACTAATGCACACTCTTTACCATTATCTTCGTGGTCTCTGGGCCTTGATAAATAATGACCTGTGTGTAAAAAAAAATATTGGGGGACACATCAAGTTGCACTGGGTAAAAAGCTTCAAATGCCTTCCCACAATAATTTAATCCACAATACATTGTAGTCCACATTGCAATGTAAATAACATACTGTTGATTTTATATAAAAAAATACAAGTGAAGCATACCTGGTCCCACTAAGTGCACAGTGAACGAGGCATAAAAAATGACTAAGTTCAGCCTTACCTCCCCCCCCGTTTACCCTCAAATGTCTGGTGAAAATGAACAAATGGTGCAGTTCTAAGCCTTAACATATGTAAATTTGAGTTCTTCTCAATGCTAAAAAAAAAATAATAAAATGAGTAAGTCCATCATTTGCACCCCCCCTTTAGCCCTCAAAAGTCCCCAAGGCGTTAACATATTTAAATTTGAGTTCAGCACCATGCAAAACGGCTAAATAGACATACACAGAAAATTAAGGACAAATATGGTAAAATAGTCTCAAATATGGAGTGTTTTTTTATGTTAAAAAAAAAATTTTTGAACGCGACTTTGTCTCATCAAAGAATTTTATGTCGCTTTTATACGCCGATCCTTTCTGCTTGTGCGGTGATAAAACTTCTCAAATGCACTTGTTATATAAAAGCTTTAATTTTGGTCGAACCTTAACTGTTTCTTCGTCAATGTAATTTTCTCTATTATCGATTTTGTTTGGTTTGGTTTATTTGTTTTTGTTTTACGGCATATCAATCCTTTCAGGTTATTTAATGCCGCATCCAAAGATTGAAGAAAATTTTTTTAATAGAATATATTTGTTGTTTTCAAGTCGGTTTCTATTTAACCCATAGTTGGGACCCTAACAGGTACTACCACTCCGGGTCAGAGTGGACCTGGGAGCAATGGCAATTAAAGGGTGGCCCCACACTCCCCAAAGCACGCAAGCTGGGGCCTCACCACTGGATATAGTTTAAGGTTATATCCAGGACCATTATCGATTTTGTATACTTATAGGAGGTATTCCGCTACAAATCTTACCTGCTAAATATCTCAGGCACATAAATTACATGCGTGTGAAATTTCACAGACATCTGTCTAGCTTATTTGGAGTACGTAGGTAACAAACTTACAAACACACACACACACACAGATAAAGTGAATTTAATATAGCAGTAGATATTAGTGTTGGGATAATTAATCGGGAATCGAAAAAATCGGAACTTTTTTAAGTATCGGAATCGTATCGGAATCGTATCGGAATCGGTATCGGAATCAGACAAATTTCTGCTCATTTTTCGATGCCAAAACCGATCCTTTTAATTGGCATTTTTATTTGATTTTCCATGAAGAAAAATATTCTACCGCTGATGGAAACACTAAAATAACGAATATCTATTGATTTTAAGTTATTGCTAAAACTAAAATCGATAGATCATCCCCCACATATTTATCTTTACGCGTGAGAAAAGATCTGCACATTTTGCATGTGTTTTTACGGTAATCGGGATACAATAACAACATTATAGTCAAATATTTAGAGATTAATAAAGAATCGAAATCGGAATTGGTAATTGTATCGGAATCGGGAATTTTATACGAAATCTGTAATTGTATCGGAATCGAAAAACTATTGGAATTGTCCATCCCTAGTAGATATATTTCTTCTATAGGTATATACAAGGTGATTACAAGAAGTTTACATGGGTACTTTTCTTGATAGTTTATCCATGAAACTCTAGTCCCCTTCGAAGTTATCTCCTCCGGTTGCGTATACTTAACCCATAGTTGGGACCCTAACAGGTACTACCACTCCGGGTCAGAGTGGACCTGGGAGCAATGGCAATTAAAGGGTGGCCCCACATTCCACAAAGCCCTCAAACTGGGGCCCCACCACTGGATATAGTTTAAAGTTATATCGAGGACCATTATCGATTTTGTATACTTATAGGAGGTATTCCACTACAAATCTTACCTGCTAAATATCTCAGACACATAAATTACATGTGTGTGAAATTTCACAGACATCTGTCTAGCTTATTTGGAGTACGTAGGTAACAAACTTACAAACACACACACAGATAGAGTGAATTTAATATAGCAGTAGATATAAGTGTTGGGATAATTAATCAGGAATTTATAAAATCGGAACTTTTTTAATCGTATCGGAATCGGTATCGGAATCGTATCGGAATCGGTATCGGAATTGGACAAATTTCTGCTCATTTTTCGATGCCCAAAACGATCCTTTTATTTAGCATTTTTATTTGATTTTCCATAAAGAAAAATATTCTACCGCTGATGGATATATATATTGATGAAATTATATCGAGGACCATTATCGATTTTGTATACTTATAGGAGGTATTCCACTACAAATCTTACCTGCTAAATATCTCAGACACATAAATTACATGTGTGTGAAATTTCACAGACATCTGTCTAGCTTATTTGGAGTACGTAGAAGGAAGGCCCAATGTGTGAGCGTGTTAATGACCCTCGTCACAGCCTCTTTCATTTCCTCACTTGGCTCATAACTACAGCCTCTCAGATTTTATTGAGCTAAGGAATAACTAAAATCACAAGGAGCAAGATCTGGAGAATAAGAAGGGTGAGAAACTGTCTTGATGCAACCTTGGTCATATTGTGTGAGAATGGTGGAGTTGTGCATTACACCACTGAGGCAAACTTTATGCAAATCTTCAGCATCTGCAGTTCCTCGCAAATAATTGTGTGTACAGCTCCCACAGACATCAAACAATATATATATATATATATATATATATATATATATATATATATATGGCATAATCACATTGACACACCGGTTCTCGTCAGATTACCTAAGTTAAGCAACATTGAGCCTGGCTAGTACCAGATGGGTGACTATTCGGGAATTCTAGAGGCTGTATGTTCTTTCCGCTTATCTCGGCATTGTTTCCAATCGTCCTGAACCTCTACTTCCCACTGGTATTCAACTATGTCGACTCAGGAAAGGTGTGGTTGGTGACTGCGCAACTCTTGCCACAAAAAATTTCACGTGTAGGCACCCTTACCATGGGTATCCATAGTCTTTCAAGACTGAAGGAAGCCTTTATATATATATATATATATATATATATATATACATATATATATATATATATATATATATATATATATATATATATATATATATATATATATATATATATGAAAATTTTTCGGGGGATACAGAATGTAATAATGACTAAATACAGATCAATCAACATAATGATTTAAAAAAATAAAAAAATGGAAATAAAGGTTAGCTAACCAGGTTTCGTTCCTCGCTCAACAGACCTAAATCGAGGAAAATACTATAAAACAAGTCATAAATATAGCGGGGGTTGGGTAGAAAAAAAAAGCAAAAAATAAACGGGGAAAAATTACATAGAGACTTAATTAAGTCCTAAAAGGTTGTCGTTTTGGTTGCAAAGAGAAGGCTTCAAAGACTTAATAAAAATAGTCTCTAGCATTTTTAAATGAAAAGGGGAGTGCGTCTTACTCAAGATCGTAAACATGTCAGTACTGAAATTCGTGGCACACGCATGGTTATTTATAAGGTGGTAGCAAATCGCAGAATCATGCGTATTACTCAGAACATCCGAGGGTGAAAAATTTGCATAACAAATCTTTGATGGTACATGTTATTTTTTAAAATCATCATGTTGATTGGCCTGTGTTTAGCCATTATATATATATATATATATATATATATATATATATATATATATATATATATATAATGGCTAAATACAAACTTATATTTACATTTCATCAGATATATCTTTTTCCCAATAAGAATATAAACTTGCGTTCATAGTTTTAAAATTAAATTAACGACTATATGACGTCACTAAAATTTCCTTCTCTTTAACAGCGCCAGCCCCCCTTCCTTTTTGAATTTCCTACATCAATTTTTCCGTTTCTCTTAAATAGAACTGCGTCACACTGTGCACGTGAAACTTTTTCAAATATTTTGTACTGGTATATTTTTTGGTTTCTTAATCTCATTCACCCAGAGGAAGTCTCGAAATAAAGACGAAACGTTGGTGAACACATAATACGGTTTGCTCCTTTTTTATTTTCTCTATTTTGTCGTGCGTAGACATTTTGTAAACATTGTTTTTAAAAAATAAAAAATAATACTTCTATTATGTTTTAAACGACTGTAATAGTTTATTTTGGAAGTATATTTCATAAAGAAAATTGACAACCCACTTTAAAAACAGAAATTACGAGTTTTATATATTTTATTCGCAGTTTTTTGTTGACTCTTCTGGCGGCCAT
The DNA here is from genome assembly GCF_053919585.1 of Euprymna scolopes. Lineage (NCBI taxonomy): Eukaryota > Metazoa > Mollusca > Cephalopoda > Sepiida > Sepiolidae > Euprymna > Euprymna scolopes. Next base: position 97,025,065 of record NC_136503.1, on the reverse strand, counting down.
GTTGTAAGCCCTAACGGTATTTTTGGAGATTACCGTTACCTGGACATAAGTCAAACTTATATATATATATATATATATATATATATATATATATATATATATATATATATATATATATATATACATATATATATATACATATATATATATATATATATATATATATATATATATATATATATGTATATATATATATATATAAAGTTATGAACAGTACATAGGGCCCGAGCAAAGCTGATATGAACTGCTAGTATGAAATAAATGAGACTATAATAATAAATACGAAATCTGCGCAAATTAGAATATAATATTTAAACGCATTTTACGACCGGGCAACGCCGGCGCAGCTGTTTATTTATGCATATAAAACAAAAAAGAAATTAACAAAATAAAACAACAAAAGAAAATAAAACCAGAAGTTCAAGCCACAAATCTGCAAACACACTGCAAACTGATTATCCGAAAATTCTTGAACTTCCGATACATTTACAAAAAGGAAATTCAAACACCGGCGGCTGTCAAACGTCGTTTTTTCTACGCTCGCTTTAGAGATTTCTAATTGGCATGAGTTGGTCTTGCTTAGTTTTTATTTGATAACAGTATGGTTTTATGACTTCGAAAATTAAGTAAGAAGTAATTTCCAGGCCTACGGATGAAATTAGTTGCAAATCAAATTCAAAGTATTTTGTTTTACTTCATCTATCTATCTATCTATCTATCTATCTATCTATCTATCTATCTATCTATCTAGCTTTATATATACACATATATAAGAAGAAGTTGGTTGGTTGTTTTTGTTTTACGGCATATCACCCTTTTCGGGTTATTTAATGCCGAATCCAAAGATTTTGAAGAATTTTTTTTTTTAATAGAATATATTTGTTGTTTTCACGTCGGTTTCTATTTAACCCATAGTTGGGACCCTAACAGGTACTACCACCCCGGGTCAGAGTGGACCTGGGAGCATGGGTAATTAAAGGGTGGCTCCACACTCTCCAAAGGCCACAATCTGGGGCCTCACCACTAGATATAGTTTAAGGTCATATCCAGGACCCCAATTGAGGGACTTTTACCCTCTGCAGGAGGTCAGTCGGCGTATTCTAATGCCCCACCGGCAGGGCCAATAAGAAGGAGTACTTAATAAAACAAGCTAAAAAGTACTTTGATAAAGAGTTAAAAACATTTAATTTTAAAAAAGAAGCACAAAATAAGTTGATAGTTCTTTATATATATATATATATAAAAATATAAATATATAAATATATATATATATATATGTGTGTGTGTGCATATATATATATATATATATATATATGTATATTCTATATGGCGTAATGAAAAAATAATAAAGTATTTGCAGCTTCTCTTCCAATTTTCGGATTTAATCATGTCAAATCACACTTCAATTCCTTCTGATGAGTAAAGAGGATAATAGATTCACTGATTGATAGAATAATTAAGTGATTGATTTTGAGCTACGAAACAGATACTGTCAAGAATTGTATACTACTACTACTACTACTACTACTACTACTACTACTACTAATAATAATAATAATAATAAGATTTATTACCACCCAAATTTTAGTTAAGATCGAAACTCACCACCAACTGGAAATCAATGGTACACGGCCACTGCGATAACAAATTTCTCTGCAATGGTTATTAAAGGAGGTAGAGAGTACTGGAAAAACTAATGAGACTTTTTGCCACTCAGACTATAGAGAACAAAAAGTTATTACAGAGAGAAATAATAAAAACAACAACAACAACAACAACAATAATAATAATAATAATAATAATAATAATAATAATAATAATAATAGAGAAGAACACAGAGAAAGGAACCGCCCCCAGCAACTATAGACCTATCACGTGCTTACACACTATGTGAAATATACTGACAGAACAACCGAGGAAACAAATCTACTACTCCTTTAATAATCGTAGACGTCTTCGCAAGGAAGAGAAAGGATGCTAAAAAGTAAAAAGAGGAACACATCATCTGCTATACGTATATCAAAACATCCTAAATGTATAAAATACCAAGCAGATCATCAACGAGATAGAAAATGCAATGAGAACATGGAGAGTAGAATTTACAGCTGACAGACAACACATAACAGAAATTAACATACAAAGAGGTATCTTCCAAGGAGATTCACTATCGCCATTGCTGTTCATCATCTTGATGCCCCTGAACAATATACTGAGAAAGTGACATGCTGGATACAAGTTCTCTAATACAGAGGAAAAATGAACTACCTAATGTACATGGACGACCTGAAACTTTTTACAAGGGCCGAAAAGGAACTATATACACTAATAAACACTACCAGGATCTTCCGCCCGGATATCCAAATGGAGTTTGGTATGGAAAAATGCGCACTACTAGTTATAAGAAAGGGAAAACTGGAAACGACAGTAAGCATGGGACTACCCAACCAAACGGAGCCTTGACTGTCATTTGGGCGGTCAGGTTTCGATCCTGGCTTGAGGCAGTTGCCCGTCTAGCCGCACTGATGAGCAGTGAAACAGCGAAACAGCACTGTATGTTGATGACTATATGCTCCCTATCTTGGGTTGAGCATATTAGGAAGTGATATACAAACTGCTATTAGCGTATGAAGCGACGCTCTTTGTGTAAACAAATCGAACAGAGGTATTTGGACGATGTCAAAACATCGATGATTCATTACCCAAACAGCAGCTGTATAGCGCAATGCTGAGCAGACTTGACTGTCATTTGGGCGATCAGGTTTCGATCCTGGCTGCAGTCAGTTGCCTGTCTTGCCGCACTGATAAGCTGTGAAACAGCGAAACAGTACTGTATGTAGATGACTATATATATATATATATATATATATATATATATATATATATATATATATATATATAATTTTCTCTTCCCTGCAATCTCTTTCTCACAGAAAATACGTTGTGAGCCTGTCTCTACTCCATCGTTACTTTCATGGCAAGTGCTCGTCTGAGCTACAATCTATAATACCTCCTCGCCAAACTCTCACGAAAACCACTCGTCTAGCTGAAAATGCTTTCAATAATATCCTCCATTCTTTATCTGTGTCTAATCTTAAACTTAGATTCCATTAACAAAACTTCTTTCTTAAAACTACGCACCTGTGGAACTGTCTTCCGTTTGCCTGCTTTCAAGCTGACTAAAATATAGTTGTCTTCAAGTCCAATGTAAACAAGTTCTTTATGACGCGTTTCCCTTAAGTATAATTTTTTTTCTCCAAATTTACACTACTAACGATAACTATGATACTGTCCCACTGACCACTGTACACTCTTTAACCCTTAACTTCGAGTGGCCTCTGGGCCTTGATACATGATCACTCCTATGTAATATATATATATATATATATATATATATATATATATATATATATATATATATAATGATTGATTATTATTCTAAAATCTGATGTATTTAATTCACACTTTAAAGTTATTTATTTTTTATGAAGTACTAGTCTGGGTGCCCGGCGTTGCCCGGGTTTTTGTTTAGCAAAAAAAGTGTTAATAGGCAGGCAGGCTCGAACCCGTACCGCGAAGGAGGAAAAAAAATCAAAAAAAGTTACATCTTTGCTGTTGCGCCCATTGCCAAAACTGGAAGTGACGCAGTTTTAAATTAAGGCTAGACAATCGAAAAGAGGGGATGACTTTCGAAAATATCGGCTAAAAAGCTACCGTTCCCCGTAGAAAAGTGCCCAGATAAGGATGAAGGAATTAATGGTTTTGACCAATTTTTTGACATTTGTCATCCGAAGGGTCCAGCTTCTAAATGATACAGATCTCGGGAGAATAGGCCGCCTCTATCGCAAGTTTTAGGCAGAAATACACACATACATAGATACATAGATACATACATGATGCTTGCAGCGTCTTTTCAGACGAGTGCCACACCCTCAGACACTTAAATTCCATGAGCCCCAAAATGACTTCCATCACCACAGGACCATTTTAATAGACAAATGCCTGCGGGAGTACCTATACACAGATGATGTTACAGAGTCTTAGCTTTGTACGACAGCTAAGTCTCTCTCTCTCGGTTCAAAATGCTGAGATCCAGCAACAAGCAAGAGCAAGATAGCCAGCAACAAGTTAAACTGCAGACCAGCTTAATTCGGATACTGGTCTCCCGCTTTATGTTTTTTTTAAATCAGAGATTGGCTTCTCCTAAAAATGTTGCCTTCACATGCGTATTTTTTTAAATAATTGAAAATACATTTTACTAAAATGTTTTACTCATATTTACTTTCATATTTAGCCTCATATTTTCGTGTGAATATACAAGTTTAGTGGGTTATTTTACTATATAAAAATTATGATTCTTGTATTAGTATATAACAGTCTTCAACAAATTCCTCTAACAAAAGTGAAATTACGTATGGACACCCTGCAAAATTGTTTGAGCAAGAAAAATATGATTTTTTTTATAGAATAAGCTACCTAAAGGTATCTGCTAGTTTTGGGGATAATCACGTTGATATACCGGTTCTCGTGTGATCACGGAAGTTAAACAACGTTGAGCTTAGTCATTACTACAATGGGTGACTATCTGGGAATTGAAGGTGCTCTCCGTTTTTCTCGGCAATGTTTCCACTCGGTTTTGGAAATCTTCTTGCAACTGGACCCACATGAGAGCGATTTAGGGAATGGGTGGTTGTGAATTCGCAACCATTGCTTCACAATAACATAAACAGGTACACGTACAGGGGTGTTCATTGTCTCTTGAGACCGAAAGGGAGGAATCCAATTTGTCTAGGAAGTCGTTCAGGTGCTTCAAAACACGAACGTATATAAAGAGACAGTGCTGAAGAATAGATTGAAATTGATGGAAACTTTGATTTTCAAATCATTTACTTTTCTATACATTCTTCTTAAGACATGTTGATGTGCGTTATCATAGCGAATAATACGGCTTCTCTGATTGGATAACGTTCGTTTCATTTCGCGCAATTTTCTATACATTTATTTTCCCGTTTTTAAAGCATGTTATTATATTCGTATTTTCAATTCCTTTGAACAGTTCTGGGCAATAACGTGGAGCTCTGAGAAAATCATGTGGTCATAGATATCAGACAAAGCAGTACAACACCCTTTAATACATTTTGAGTAGTAGGCAGCATGCAATACGGCAATTCACCGTTTTATCATAAGAGTTAAGAGAAGCTTAACCTGGCCAGAACTAGATGAGTAACCATTAAATAAAAAACTGAACAATGCTATTGACCGAAATATACTAGGTGCCTTAAATAAGTTTCCAGACATTTTTCGTATGAGCACTATTATTGATAGTACACACATAGAAATCTAGTCCTCCTCTCATCGAAGTAATCTTCTCCGGCTGCAATGTGCTTTTAATGTTCTAACAACTTCTGGAAGGCTGCATGGAATTCCTCTTATTTGAGCGTGTCAATAACCCTCGTCACGGCCTCTTTCATCTTCTCGTCTCTCGTCTCATAACGACAGCCCCTAATATTTTTCTTGAGCTAAGCGAATAACCAAAAGTCACATGGAGCAAGGTCTGGACAATAAGGAGGGTGATAAACTGTCATGATGTACATCTTGGTTATATAGTCTGTGATAAGTATGGAGTACCTTGTCGACAAACTTCGCGCAAATCTTCTGGATCTTAAGTTTTGCGCGATTAATTGTGTATACAAATCCCACACTGACATCAAACTGTGTACTTATTGCCCCTATAGACACAGGACGGTCTTTATCCATGAAATTCTTTATTTGGTCAATCAACTCTGGTGTTCTGACTTTTTTACCCCTCCCACAGCTTGCATAATCTATCAAAGACTCTCCGTCTTCCTTGAATCCCGTATGCCACTCAAAAACTGATGTTCAATTCAAGCAAAGTGGTCTAAAAGCAGTCTGAAGAATTCCATACATTTCTGAGACATTTTTCCAAGTTTAAAACAGAATTTTATTGCATATGGCTCTCACGTCGGGATTGCATTTTTGGCCCAAGTTTACACCTTACACAGCCTAACATCACAATTGTTCCTGCGAAATTTTATTATCACATAAATCGAAAAGCTCAACATATAAAATCAGCAGTATGTTATTTGATATGACAGGTGCGCGTTATTTTTAAAAGCACAATTGCATCATGATATTTAAACTTAAATTCAAGCCATTATCACCGAACAAGCAGTTAGGCCGGACATAAAATCAGCAGTAAATTCTTTGATATAATAAGGGCGTGTTCGAAATGAATACTTTATTTGGAGCACAACTATAGCATAATACTTGACTATAGTGCTGGCAGTGTTCCTAGATATTTGTAGAGAAATTCATCCGATAAATATCAATAATCGAAAGAATTCGATATCAAAAATAGTCTATTTTCTCTTATGGATAAAACGAATTTTTATCTCTGAAAAAAGATAGACACGCCCAAATATCAGCTGACGTGATATTGTAAACAAATACAGACAGAATTTGATGAACCACATTACTATTATAGTTTTTTTTGTTTTTTTTGCAAATTGGTCCACAATGCAAATTATTCCCGTAATACATAATAATCAGTATGCTACATGAAAGCGCTTTCCCTTCTCATATAAGTTAGACAACATACTAAATAAGTGAAAATGATATTAGGATAAGGTTAGAATCGAACCCTGTAGGTCAGTTTTAAAGATAACGGAAAATGGAATGTTAGAAACTAAGCCCATTGTTAATTCTATTAGAAATACTTAAATATTGTTTATGTCGGAAAAAGAGTCGATTGTCCATTCTTTTAGAAATATTGATATTAAATATGTCAGTTAAAAGAATGGACATCGCAAAGTAAAAATTATTGTTTACAAATAGGTTAGATATTAAACAATTAGAGTTGAGGGGTCTTTGCTTGCCAAAAATGTATTTGGAAACACATTTGTAAATCCACGTGATATAGTCACGTTGGAAAACACACTTCTACCGTCATAAACAAAGGAGATGTCTCAATATAGGTATCTAAGTGTTCGAATTTAGATGAGTTGAAAGTTAAGAGCTGATGAGTTAGATTCGATGAGAGAGAGAGAGAGAGAGAGAGAGTCAATTGGAGAGGAGAGCCCCTTAGAAGCAGAGGGAGGAAAAATAGACCATGTAAATCAAAGTTTGAATTCCTGACGTCACCGATCGTTCGGTTAAGAATAAAGAAACCAACTATGGAACTGTTTGTCTCGTGTCGTCATTCCTTACAACAGAAAAGGTAAATGTGTTTATCACCATCTTATAACGGACTCTTATATAAGGCCATCACAAGTAATGTCTCCTCTCCTCTAATATGTGTTACCAAGAACCATCCCAGTCTGATATAAATGTCTCTCTCATCTACATGTACCCGTTATATATGTCCCAGTATGACCCCCGACCCGCTACATAAAATGTAGAGGATTGATTCTATAATAATACATATGCAATCTGAACCAAATTACGATAGGTCTGCAATGACAGATGCCACATAAGAATTCATTGTGTTTAAACTTTACCCGCTATCGTATGTAACTTATAAACGCCGTCGCAGACACATATATTAGAAATGATAAAACCTTATCTCATTTCCTAGGAGCGACATCATCACGATTGCCAGGACCTAAATACGAAGTAGCTCATATTTCCCCCTTTAACTGACATTTTTTTCGGGAAAGATTGGTGAGGGGGGGACCAGAGATTCTTATATAATAAGTTGATAGCAGAAATTCCCTTCTGGACCAAATTACGATAGGTTTACAATGACAGATGCCACATAAGAATTTATTGCGTTACAGACACATATTTTGAAATAATAAAATCTTATCTCATGTCCCACCAGCGACATCATCACGATTGTCACAACCTAATGACTAAGTAACTCATATTTCCCCCTCTAACTAAAAATCCTCCCACTCTCCTTATCGGCATAAATTAAAATATGTTTAAGTGTATTAAACGACCGGGTTACGTCAGGCGTCCAGCTTTTATATATTCTTTTTTTTTACAAGGAAATCACCACTTATCAAGGCCCGGAGGCCACTCAGAGATAAGGGGTTTGCGTGTACAATAATCAATGGTATAATATCGTAGTAATCGCTAGTAATGGAGATCTGATATATTGTCTTACTTAAGGGGGTGGCTCATCAGGAATTTGTTTATGTTGAACTTGAAGACATGCAAGTTGTAGTCAGGTGGGAAACAGGCAAACGGAAGAGAGTTTCACAGACGTGCACTCCTAATAAAGAAGCTTTGTTCATGGAATCTACGTTTTGATTCAAGCACAGATAAAAGTCGGGGAAAATTACTGACAGTGGTTACAGCAAGACGGGTGTTTTTCGTGAAAGATTAGCGAGGAGAAGACCAGAAATTCTTATATGATAATTTGATAGCAGAAATTCCCTTCTGGACCAAATTACGATAGGGTTGCAATGTCAGATGCCACATAAGAATTTATTGCATCTAAACTTTACTTACCATCTTATGTAACTTATAAACACCGTTGCAGACACATATATTAGAAATAATAAAATCTTATCTTAGTTCCTAGGAGCGACATCATCACGATTGTCAAGACCTAAAGATGAAGTAGCTCATATTTCCCCCTCAAACTAAAAGGTCCTCCCACTTTCCTTAACAGGATCGGGTAGTTCTATAACCATTATAACTATATTGGACCTAGCACCATTATGACCTGGATTGCACACTCATACACTCACAAATACCAGTACACTTCGCTATTAAAAAAAACTTATTTCTCCCCCATAACAGTCCGCCCATTGTCATTGGCTGTAAGGATGACATTCTATTATTCTGGATTATACGCAAACATACAAAAAATGAACACCGCAGCCCTAATTCACTACGGCAGTTCAATCACCGCACATTGTTATACATCATTTATTCCACTTAAACTTACACATGCCATCACGCATTGATATGAATCATGTAATTACTTTAAAGTTACACATACTATTTCCCATTACTTGCAATACTGTTATTTACATCTTGTTAGATTTAAGACTATTACGCCGCAGCTTACTATACATCATATCCGGTGTTAGCGTCCTATAATAACCTCAATTACATTTTAACCAACTAGAAAGCATTAAAAAATAATTAGGACACATAATATATTCCACATTTCTTGTATATATATATATATATCAGTACAGGCCAATAAGTCTCCTGTGCGTCATGAGTAAGTTGCTAGAATCTGTGTTAAATACAGAAGTAATCAAACATCTCAACAAAAATAACCTTCTTAGTGACACTCAATATGGTTTCCGTTCTGCTAGATCTACAGCAGATGTCCTTACAGTTATATCGCATAGGATTAGCAAATCTCTCAACGGTGGCAATCTTTCTAGGGCAATTGCTCTTGACATATCTAAAGCCTTTGATAGGGTATGGCATAAAGGTTTACTTCATAAGATCGCTAGCTATGGTATAGCTGGAAAAGTCTTCTCAATTATTAAATCATTTCTTTCTGATAGGTTCATAAGAGTAGTAGTTGAGGGGCAAAAATCAGAAGCTCACAGTATTAATGCCGGTGTCCCTCAGGGATCCATCCTGGGCCCAACTCTTTTCCTGATCTACATTAATGATCTTCCAAATCATATCCTTACATCATTTGTAGACATTTATGCTGACGACACTACCATTTATGGTAGCACATCTAAGACAGTAAACGACCAAGTTCTCTCCAATTCTCTCTCCTCTGATCTTGAGCACGTAGTACAATGGGGAAAGGAGTGGCTGGTTACTTTTAATGCATCTAAAACCAAGCTTCTCTCTTTACATCATGAACATTCTAATCCACATTTGTCATCAATTGAAATGAATGGCTCTCGTCTTCAGGAGGCCTCAAGTTTTGACAAGCTTCTGGGCTTGACCATTACTCCTGATCTTAAATGGAACACGTATATCAAATCTGTTGCCAAGGCCGCTGGAAAAATGGTGGGATCTTTCTATCGATCCGGTAGATATCTCACTGCTGATGCTATTCTCTATCTATATAAGAGCCAGGTACGTCCAAGGATGGAATACTGTTGCCACATCTGGGCAGGAGCTGCTAGAAAGGACTTGGCCTGCCTTGATAGAGTTCAAAATAGACTTCGTAGCCTCGTAGGAGATGTCCTTTTCTCCTCCTTGCAACCTCTATCTCACAGAAGAGATGTTGCGAGTTTGTCTCTGATGTATCGTTATTTTCATGGAAAGTGTTCAACTGAGCTTCAATCTATGGTCCCCCCCTCGCCAAACTTTCACAAGAAACACTCGTCTAGCTGTAAACACTATCAATAATTCCCCCACTCTTTATCTGTGCCTAAACCTAAACGTAGATTCCATGAACAAAGCTTCTTTCTTAGAACTGCACGCCTGTGGAATTGTCTTCCGTTTTCCTGCTTTCCGGCTGACTACAATATGGTTGTGTTCAAGTCTAAAGTAAATAAGTTCTTGATGAGCCGTTCCATATAAGTTATCAAATTTACCAAATTTTCATTACTAATGATTACTATATTGACCAATTTCTACTGTACACTCTTTAACCCTTATCCTTGAGTGGCCTCTTGGCCTTGATAATGTGGTGATGCCTATGTAAAAAAGAACTGCATTTATCGTTGATCGTTGTAAGTCGATCATTCAATGGGCAAATAGAATCATCAGAGAAAAGTTATGAAAATAAATACAGCAAATTACCTACCTTTTATCACCTTATTAAAACCCACAAAAATAGCACACACACACACAGATCAGACCCATTGTTTCAAGCGTTAACGGTCCCCTTTATAAAATCTCTTGGTTAATATCCCGCCTACTTAAACCTCTACTCTCTACCTTCCCAGCCCATGTTAGTAGTTCCAACCAAGTAATTAACAGACTCAACGATCTACCACACCATCTACTCAAACTATACAGATACCCATTTAGCCTAGACGTCGTTTCTTTATACACCTCCATTCCTGCACATCCAGCCATTAATCTCATGGCAGACATTATAGCATCTAAAAACCCACAATGCTTCGGAATTACTCCAGGAGATCTCTTACAACTCCTCCGTATTATAGTAGACAACACTTACTTTACTTTCCTACAAAACACGTTCAAACAAGTATCTGGACTACCCATGGGCTCCAGTCTATCCGGTATTCTTGCCATTGCTTATATGGACAAACTCGAAAGACACACCCTTAGTACCTGCTATTCTTATCTCCTTTTTACTAGATATATCGATGACATTTTAATTATCACATACTCCCGCGAAGAAGCTATTAACATTTTCCACAAATTCAATAACGCCGACCCAAACTTAAAATTTACTATAGAACATCCAGACTCTTCGGAATCTCTTTCTCTACTTGATTTTAAAATACAAATAAAAAAAAATGGTGCCATATGCACTGAATTCTACAGAAAACCCGCCAGCAAACGCCTCTTCGTACATTTCAAATCTGCGCTACCTCTCAAGGACAAACTAAACTACGCACATGCCGAAATCTCACGCATACAAGACAAATGCACTAACATCTCCGACAAACATACACACACTAACAATTTCCTACAGACCCTCTCACTAAACGGCTACCCTAATACGATCCTATCCTCACTTAAAAAGAAAAAACGCAACACCCGACCCTTCTCTAACAATTGTTTTCTAAAACTACCCTTCCTCAGTGACAAAATCTCATCTTCAATCCGAAAAGCCATCCGCAGCGAGGGGCTCAACATTCAACTCATCCACACTGGATCTACTTTAAGACAACAGCTCAACCGAAAACATCCATCGCATACACCTTCCCCTTGTTCACTCTCTAATTGCCCAATATCACACACAGGTTTATGCTTTAAGAACCACGTTGTTTACGACCTACAATGCGCTAAATGCAGTGCATCTTACATCGGAAGCACTACCAGATTGCTTCATCACCGCATTAAAGAGCACTTAAACACTACTGCTTCGTCGTTCTATAAACATATTCGCACTTGCATTAATTCAGAACCAGATTTTCACATCAACATTCTTGCTTCTTCAAGAAACGTAGGTCAACTTCGTATCCTTGAATCTTTAATTATTTCAAAAAATACTCCCACACTAAACAATAGACTGGAATTGAGCTCCGCTTTTATAATATAAGTTTAAAACATAAGAAAAACAATAATTAAAAAAAAAAAAAAAAAAAAAACCTTGCTTGAATAGTCATCTCCCTTGATTCACAAACGCAACAAGTATTTCAAACATCAACTGATTTATTTTAACGTTCTCCTAACGTCATTTTTTGTTCTATATTTCGCGGTATCACGTGGCAAACTCTGCGGCTACTTTTCCAATTTTGAACACTCTTCCGCTGTCTTCTCTTGAAAATGGACTAATAAGTCTGAAATATATTGAGATTTATATCACCATTCAATACAACAGAAAAAAAAAATTACTGTTGTTTAGAGTTAAAATTTGTGTGAAAAAGAAAAAACAAACAACAAAAAAAAGAACTTTATTTCTTTTGTTTGCATTTAATTTTACTCTATATAAAAAAAAAATCTCGCATTGTTCTTGGCTTTTAATTTTACCTGATAATTTTCTTCAACAATGCTTCAAGCCAACTACAACCTGCTTATATATATATATATATATATATATATATATATATATATATATATAATATATATATATATATATGCATATATATATATATATATATATATATATATATATATATATATAATCGAGCCAGAGATGTCTCGTGATGCGGGGTTCGAATCGTTCGACTGGTATTCTGGATTCCCGAAAGGATGAAACACTAGCGTCTGTCGGTATTTAATTATTATAGTACAAAAATAATTAATATATATATATATATATATATATATATATATATATATATATATATATATATATATATATATATATATATGTATGACTACTTCATTGAATCGCATAAGCCTGACGAATTCTCATGAGAATTCTCCCAGAATATCCTGTGTAGCTAAATTGCCATATATATCTTCATTACGTTCTCTCTCTCTCTCTCTCTCTCTCTCTCTCAATATATATATATATATATATATATATATATGATGAAAATAATGGAAATAGTATTCCGACAAAATAGAGAAAATAAAAAAGGAACAAAACGTATTATGTGTTCACCAACGTTTCGTCTTTATTTCGAGACTTCCTCTGGGTGAATGAGATTAAGAAACCCAAAATATATATACACGAAAAAAAACAACATAAAATAACGGACTTAATTTTTGAATAACCGGATGTATTTCGAAATGCGATAAGGGAAAAAATCTCCCCAAATAAGACAGGACTTATATTAAATTGTACGCAATTATGTTTCTTATACAGAAAGTATATCATATATGTAGTTATTCATGATTAATGGTCAGTGTCGCTAATCATATGCGTCCCTTCTTTGAGTTCATTTTACTGTCCGTTGTCCCGGTCTATCTACAATGTCTACTTCGACTCATAAGAAAGAGTAAATGGTTTCCCCTTCCTTTTTGTACATGGTCTTCCATAGCAACGTTTCGATATCTCCACGTATTGCAGCTTCCCATTGAATAAACCTTGCATTTACGAGGTGTCTTCGGTTGTCAGATTATACTCGGCCGACACCGCGTTACCTTAAGGAAAATCGACTATTATTATTAAAAATAAAATATTATATGAAGTACATTATTATTTGTCGGTATGCAATATTAGTTTCTTTGCAAAGACAAGTATTTTTTATAGGTTTTTGGAATTTACAACGGAATATGGAGAACAATAAACAAAAGAGAAGGAATTTAACCTTGACGAATAGAATGTCGGAAATACACAAGCAAATAAGTTTTAAATAATAAATCGCAATAAAGAAAACGTGATTATAAAGTCACATGTTTAAAGATGTAAGCTGAAGGACAGAATATTAATCGAGTATTTAATATAGAAGAAGTTAGAAGGGCAGTTTAACAGGTAGTGATAGTTTTAAAGCTGAACAGACGTGCATGTCCCCTAGCATAGTTGAATAAGTCTTAGGCAAGCGTACAATCCCCCCCCCCGAAATAGTAAAATAAATGTAAAATATAACCGGAATATCCTGTTTTTTTTTCGTTAGAAGGAATCTTCTTTGCAGCTTTTTGCACATTCGTCAATCAAGACTCACAGATAAACGAAGATATGTTTTTTTTATTGGCAAGATGCATAATCACCCAGAACTGTTGTGACGTAGCCGTCCCAGGGAACAGTTAAACTCCTCACTAGATGGAAGGCTGAGACTCCCCAAGCACTGGAGAAGGATGGGCAGATATGATTCTTCTATTCTTTAATTATAATCGGTGTGCCCGGGCCACAGCAAAAATAAAGAAATATTAGGATTGTGATTTTCATTTTTTATAATAATCGACAAAAAACATCATTTTTGAAGTTTGTACTCAAAAACAGGTAATGACTCAGAATCTGTAGAAATGATGTTTATAATTCAAGTGCAGTGCATCAACCTAGGGATCATGGGGATTACCCCATTTGGCCATGAGAACGGGTGACGATCAACAGGTGCACTCATGGGCGTAACCTCTTCAGAGGTGACGTTGTTGGGTATGAGTAGTCCAGATCACAACCCCGGTTCTACCTCTTTCCTGAATATGCAGGGTGACCCCCAAAAAACGGACCCCGACTCTAATTAGGCCCCGTTTCTTAGTGTTTTTTGTCGGAATGAAATGAAACTTTGGTCATAACTAGTTTATTATATTCCAAATATCACATCAAAACACTAGGGTCTTTGGCCTTTTTTTTCCCATTCTACAGCATATGTTCTAGATGGCCTCCATTTAGCTTTTGTTTTTTTGGTCACCCTGTATTAATGGAGCGCACAGTCGAAAAACAATTATTAGCGAGACATTTGAGCTTGCGATTTTGAAACAGAGTAACTCATAGGGAATCGCCGCACCCTCCTCTCTCCCGCAACAACCTCACCGCTATATCGACGAGAGAAGTGAAATCTACTAACAGTGAGTCGGACATTATTAAACATTGTACTCTAAAGACAATTGTATATAATTATATCCTTGTATATTATTTTTTTTCTGGAAATTAATCAGTAGACTAGGAGAACTGACTTCTAGCATCGAGGCGACGGCATATCAACCCTAACGCGAAAATCACCGACGAAAACCCGGCTGCGAATTGAGGAGCAACAGGTGCCATCAACTGGGTTCTGCCGCACGAAGAAGTTACAGCTAGTCGCTGTTGACCGAGATAGATACTTGGAAGATCATAAGGTTGCGCTGTGTCCAACCCGCTTTGTGTTATCAGTATTGTAAATGTCCAGTAACCTATGCCACACACACATTCACAAGAAATTATGAACACTAGATGACACAAAAGAAACTATTAAATACACCCGTTACTTAGTTTATAAGATATACACTCCTTGCATATATATGCACCCTTTTATTAAATACACCGTTAATCTGGCGCTACGTAACACGCATTTAATCTGATTCAGTGACTAACAGTCCCCCCCCATAAGGGAACGTAACATATAGTTAAATGAGTGCCGTGCCCTTCTTGAAGGGGATACAAAGTAACACAATAAGTTTGCAGACATTCTTGTACAGGCATTTGAATTTGTCGTAGACTCTTAAAAAGCCACTATTAATAATAATAAGATTTACGAGGGGCGTGCAATAAGTAATGCCCCTGATCCACTTTCAGTTGTCTGATCTAGCTAAAATTTTGCCTGTGCAATGATATATATCTCTACAGGTTATGTAGCAAATTACAGCTCTGAACTAATTGTGGCTTCTGTTTTACAGGTGTTTGAACAGAGTCAGGTGTGAAATGGAGCCCGGTGAATGTCGAGCAGTGATCCGGTTTTTGTATTTGAAAGGACGCATAGCACAGGAGACTTTTGATGAAATTAAAGAAACTTATGGTGATAATGCTCCATCATATGACATTGTAAAACGCTGCCATCGTGAATTCCAACATGGCCTGTGGAAACAGCTCCCAGACCTGGTCGCCCCCTTCTGCCATTGATGAGGCATCTGTCCGTCAAGTTGAGGCTGCCATTTTCGAAAGATCGGCGCATTCTATTCACCAAATAGCCCAAGATGTGAAGATAAGTACAGGGTCTGTGGAATCTATCATTCATGACCATTTGCATATGCATAATGTGTCTGCCAGATAGATTCCCATGTTGCTCACACCATTCCAGAAGCGAGAACGCGTCGAGTACCCGATGATGAATTTGGAGATGTGCCAAGAAGATGAGTCAAAGTTTTTCTAAATACTGATTACAAAAGATGAAACCTGGATCCATCACTATGATCCAGAGACCAAAGCCCGGTCAATGCAATGAAAGCAATTGGACTCACCACCCCGAAAGAAGGTAAGATGCAGCCCTCCGCTGGCAAAGTCATGCTCGCAGTCTTCTGGGGCCAGGACGGAGTAGTGACGACAGAGTCCCTGGCAAAGGGTACCACAATTACAGGAGCCTATTATGCTTCACTTTTGAGGAAACTAATGGAAGCTATCAAAATCAATAGGCGGGACAAGATCAGCAAAGGTACCGTCCTCCCGCAGGACAACGCTCCGGTCCACAACTCACATGTCGCCTGATCAGAAACATGGGTGTGTGGTTATGAATTCTTTCCCCATCCTCCCTACTCTCCGGACCTTGAATTATCTGGCTTTCACCTCTCTCCACCCATCAAGTAGTTTTTTAAAGGAACGCGTTTCCCAGCAGATGATGCCGCCTTGATTTCTGAAGTCACGTCTTGGTTGGAGGAACAATCTGGTGTGTTCTACAAAAACGGTCCCCAGAGCTGCATCACACGATGGGAGAAATGCATAATTCTAGGTGGTTCTTATGTAGAGAAAGAGTAATAACTGTGCCAAGTTTCGTTGCTGTACTCCTATGGGGAGTGAGTGAGGGGCATTACTTATTGCACGCCCCTCGTATGCAAAGTTTGGGAAAATGCACCAGTCCACAACACCATCCTTATCACAGACCATTCGACTAAGTTAGGCATCAACACAGATTCTTACCGTCCTTATAGTCAAGACCTTGCTCCCTGTGTAAAGGTTATTCCCTAAGCTCAAGGTAAAATGAGAAGCTGTCTTTATGAGGCAACTGAGGAGACGAAATATACTTTTAAGAGGGCATTGATGCGTTCACACAAGAGGACTTCTATTGGTGCAACGTTACAAGAAGTGCATTACAACCGTATGAGATTACTTTAAAGAGGACTAAGGTTTTATATGTCAATAAAAGTGCCTATACGAAAAAAGTCTGGAAACTGATTGAAGGCACGTCGTAGTTGCCGACATGTCTCATTTTTTGCTCCACTCACATAGAATTGCAGAAACAGAATACTTGGCCAGGACACATGTAACCAGTAGTTCGAATAATCCAAAGGATACAGGATAAAGCGTTTTCTGTAAAAGGCAGGTAATTTCCTAATTCCTTAGTAATAAAAATACGGGACCTTTTGTTTATGGGTTAGATTAAGGGTAGTTGGTGGGCGATGATAGGAAAGCAGTCAAGAAGTGGAATGTTATCGGCTCTTATCGAATTTTGTCGAAGCTTGTCGAACCTTGTCGAAACTTGTCGAAACTTGTCGAAACTTGTCGAAACTCTTTTTTTTAATTCAATTTTCACCTCAAAAAAGGCAAAGTGCATCTTTGAAGTAGGAGGCTACTATCGAGACATAAGTTGCAGGGATATTATTGAGGGAGATGGGAAGCAATATGTCTGCTCATATATATATATATATATATATATATATATATATATATATATATATGTGTGTGTGTGTGTGTGTGTGTGTGTGTATGTGTGTGTATTTCTTTTTATTATTCAATTTTCACCCCAAACAAGACACAGTGCCACTTTGAAGTAGGTGCCTACTACTATCTGGGACATAAGCTGCAAGGATATTATGGAGGGAGATGGGCAGCAAGATGTCTGCTCACATTACACTTGAACTTCTGCATGTCAGTACAGTTGGGAAAACAGGAGGGAATGGAGTTCCAAAGTCTAGCAGTTCTGGGGAAGAAACTATTGGAGTAGAAGGCTTTCTTACACTTAGGAATTTCTACTGTGTAGGGGTGGGATTTTTCTGCTTGTCGGGTTTGTCAGGGGTATTTACGGTGAGAGGGTACAAGTGCTTGTAGTTTGTTAGAGCATTCACCATTAAAATACTTGTAGAAAAGGCAGAGAGATGCAATATCTCGTCGATGGGACAGAGGCTGAAGCTTAGGTGACAGTCCAGGATCTATCAGGTTGGCGACTCCCTTTTGAACCCTGTCCAGGAGTTAGAGATAAGTAGCAGATTCACTAGCCCAAATGTGACAACAGTACTATATACATGGGCGAATGATGGCCTTAGAGAGACAAGATTCTTTCAGGCGTAAATAGCTTTCTAACACCGTAGAGAGAGCCCTCATTCTTCGCAGCAGCCTTAGCAATGCTATCAATGTATTTGTTTCAAGTCATGTTTCATATGAACGTTCTCAGATGCGAGTAGCTTTGATGTATCGATCTGCAGCAATTAATCACCAGTGTAAATAAATTGATTTCGCCGAGTTACCTCAGCGACAAATTCAATTGAGGGAATTAAAAACAAGATAGATTAATTTAGATGGAAAGATTTTGCGGGTGAAAAAATAAAAATATTCTTTTTTCAGATTAAAAAAATAATACGATGAGCAAGACACGTAGCAATAAAATATATCGTTCAAAAATTAATCAGAGCAGCTGAGAAACACGGATCGTATAAAAAAAAACCCGGTTTAATAAAATTACTTTTTCCCCGTTGGTTTGATGCTACAGAGGTATCTTCCCCAATTATTATCCTTTAAGAGAATGCATTATAATGAAACGCGTACATAAATAAAATGCAATATATATATATATATATATATATATATATATATATATATATATATATATATATATATATAGCGAGAGAGAGAGAGAGAGAGAGAGAAAGAGAGAGAGAGAGGGAGAGAGAGAGGATAAAAATTACTACCGGAGTGTAGTAGAAACTCGCTATGAAGCAAGCGAACAACAGAAGATGTTGTATTTGAGAGAAACAGCTTACCTTATAGGCTTGTATATACTGATGTGTGTTAGCTGTTTTCTTTTTTGATAAAGTCAATGTCAAGGGAGAGATAAAGCGCCTTCATAGGGCTTTCCTCGTCTAAGTTTTTATAGGATGGTGCTTTTGGGGAGTATTTCATAGCATGTCTTTTAAAACTTTATATAGTCATGTTTGGGTTTTTTTCGTCTTATAGATAATATTAGGTCATCAGGAGAGAATACGCACCGTTTCGGGGCCTTCCTCTCTACGGCTTGTTCGCGTATCGGATCCCCTCACTGATTTGAGGCCCAATTATCTGCTCAATACAGTTAAAGGTAAAGACGTTTGATAATTAAACGGCTCTTGTCACGAGCAACGGCTTTGCGCATGTCGTTCAATGTTCAAAGGCTACGTCTGACATATTGTTGGGACGTGCACGTATCGAAGAATTAATGATAATATTAGCAATAATAAACAATAATAATAACAACAATAATAATAAAAGTACTATATATATGCATATATATGTGTGTATATAACTAAAGGTATATATATACATAACGTTAATAAAACATATATATATATGTATGCATGAACATAAAAAAAAATCTACTCACAGTAATAACTACACTGTAGACACTTGCGAACATATCATGCGGTGTTCCTTTTCGCCTAGATTGTAACGTCAGCTCTCTCTCTCTCTCTTTTTTTCACGTATTAATGTTGTTTCTACCCGGCTGCTATAAGTTATTTGTGCGCATGACGTTTAAATTTAAAGGCTGCGTCTATATCAAGTCCGTAAAGTTAAGACGCGCTCGTATCGAAAGAATAGAAAAACAAAACAAAAACAAAAAAAAAGGGGAAGAAAGAAAATAAAAAAAGCAGAAAAGAAAGAAAATAAATAATTTAAAAAATTGTTAAACAAAATAAAAAAATTAGTTAAATAAATAAATCAGCACTGTGGACACATGTTACCACTCGGTATTTTTTTTAACCCAGAGCCAGATTGCACATTGTTCAGTAATTTTTGTTAGATTTTTACATGCTGCGCTTCTTTTTCGGCCTTTAATTCCAAGCTGTCCTAAAAGTTGATATAAAGAGCCTGAAATGAAACCTCTTGCTCCAATTTCAACAGCTCGAAGAATTGTAACGTAACCTTCACGGGTCAACTCTCTTTTTCATATTTCTCCATCTTGTATTGGTGTTGCTTCTCTACCCGGCTCTCATAAGGTACTGTCAATTCAATCAAAACGAATTTTTTCCTTGTTATTGACGAGAGAACAATGTCTGGCCGTTGACCCTTTACTTTTATAATTTTTGGATAATTACTTTGCCAGCCAGGGAGATCTGCGGCGACTATCCAATCATCATTGATTCCGAGAATATTTTGGTTCTGTACTAGCAATGGGCTAGTTATACGTTTTGATCCGATCCGCATTTTCCTCCCTCAGCAAAAACTTGTGGCTTATGTTAGCTGCTTCGGGCTTCATATGGTTGCTTATTGTTGTGGTCAGTTCTTCCAATACTCTGTTGTGCCGCCACGTATATCGCCCATTAGCAAGGGCGACTCTGCAGGAACTAAGAACATGTTCCATAGTCTGAGGTTTTTCTTTGCATACAGGACAGGTTGGATCATCCCCTTTCTTCCATTTGGCAAGATTAGTCATTGATGGAAGCATGTCGTAAGTTGAGCCTATTATGAAACTCAACCTTAGCGGCGACATTTGCCAGATGTCATTCCACGTAATGGATCTTTGCATAGCTTCTTCCCAGTTTGTCCATTGCCCCTGCTGTGACTGTTGAATGGCTTTTACGAGCCTTTTGCTTTCCTCCTTGCTCCTTATTTCCTGAATGACGAGATCTCGGCGCTCTTTGGTTGTAGCCGTAGACCATCTTTGAATGCTGGTCATTCCCAGTCCAGATTTCCCTGTCTGAGTGAGCCCAATGACTTCTTTGAAGGCTAGGTTTTCTTTCGCTTCATTTATAGCATCTCGGACTTTCCATTTCTTTCCTGTTTTAAGAGAGGGTTGTACTGTCTTTACAACAGTGTCGTTGGAATTGTCCAACATCATCTGGAATCTGACTTTCCCTGCTTTGAACTCCTCTGCAATAGACTTGAGCGGTGATTTTAGTTTGGATTGTTTGCTATATAGGGCAACATTTGATAATCCTGGAGGTAAACCTAGGCATTTCTTCGTATATCTGTTGATTTTCGCTTCGATTGCCTCAACCGTACTCATAGTTACTTCATATATGAGAAGAGGCCATAAAAGAATGGGGATGATCATGTGTTGAAGACACCATACCTTGTATTTACTTTGAAGTGGACAGCGCCCGATCGTCTTTAGACTCTCATCGACGGTTTTTATTGTCACTTTAACCTGGTTGGAGTCTTTCAAGGTTTTATCGTACCATCTTCCCAGGTTTTTATTGGTTCTTCTGAGACTGTAGGAATTTTCTGATCACCCACTGAAAAACAGATATCTTCATGCACTTTTCCTTTTCTAAGCGAGAGGCTTCTGGACTTCTTAGACTTGAAAGCCATTCTGGACCAAACCATCATTTACTCCATAATGCTGAGTAACTTGCGGTTGTCAGCTTCTTTTGATGTAAGGATTGTGGTATCGTCCATGTAAGCTTTTAATGGTGGCATTTCGCATTCTTCGCCTAATTTAGTAGGGCTTACATTGTTTCCTGCTGGTTTGAGAATTACTTGCATCGCTAAAACAAAAAGTATAGGCGATACTGTACATATATATATATATATATATATATATATATATATATATATATATATATATATATATATATATAGAGAGAGAGAGAGAGAGAGAGAGAGAGAGAGACTTGTTCGTAATATACCGAATTTTACTGGGTTTGTATAATTCAGTAAATTTTCATATACTAATAAATATTAAGCCAAAGAGAGATGACTTAAATTGTAAACTACAAAATTATCAGATTTCATAATTGAGCATTCATATACTGTTTTAACAAAAACCAAGACTTCAAAAAAAGAATTGATAGCAACAAAAATGCATTTCATTGTTAGTTACAATTGTTTCAAGACTAATTGGACAAATTGAAACATTTTCACATAACCAGCCTTTCTTCAGACGTATCAAATAAAAAAAAAACACTTCAAGAATAGAACATTATCTAAAAACATTTCCCTTAAAGGAAATAAAGCACGCGAAAACAATTATCTCGGATTCATCTTTGTCAGGAGCTTATTTAAATATTTATATATCTCCTAATTTTCGTATCACTATTTAAAACCTGTCATAAGAAGTTACCACAAAACCTGTAGCCATTTAATATCTTTTAATAATACTATTCGTTGGTTTCTTAAATTAGATTTCTATATTTCTTTATTTCACATAATTTAGTTTTAAAAAGGTTTTTAGAATTTTATATATATATATATATATATATATATATATATATATATATATATATATATATATATAATATGGCCAGATTAACTACCCTTAAACGTTACGGTTATGTTAGTTTCGTATTCTACCTATTCTTGCTTCTTTGTTTACAAAAATATCGGCTATTAGATTTAAGACCAGTTTAGGTTTATATTTTATTTAATAGGGAAATAAAGACGACCATTACCTTATAATCCTCATTCATGATTTAAGATTATGGATCCCATTCTATTTTTATTCCATTATTTTCTTTCGTTCTCATCAATTGGGATTAGCGAGTATCGGGTATTCTTAGCTACGAAGGGAGATAAGTCCGCTCGTTATTAATTTTTAAAAATTAGTTGAAATTATGGGAAACCAAGATTGCCGTAAGTACTTATAACAGTTAAAGGGGGATAACCAAGGCCGTTTCTAGTTTGGTAAACCCTAAAATGCGTCTATGATTTATTAATTAATTAAACAGATACAGAA
>NC_136503.1:96977092-96992092 GCF_053919585.1 Euprymna scolopes | reverse complement strand
GAAGCATTTCATGCCTTTATGCAGGAATTTTTCTCAAAGTTTCAAAGAGTATTTTACTGCAAATAGTTTGCTTAAAGTGTGCTGACTTCCAGATTACAATTTTGTAAATTAACCAGCTGTGACAATAACGCTTTACTTGACTATATTCCAGTTCTTGCTGTTAATGTTCATTTAAAAAATCATAAATATTGGCCAGTCATCTCATAAGATGTATAGCAATAACATACTGAATTTTTAAGGCTCTACAACGATTTTAAATATCTGTAACTTATTGAAGCCATTTCGTATTTAGTCCGTTGTTTACCGCAACTGCATTAAAGGGGAAACCATAGAGTGAAGCTCAGTCGAGCACCTGTCATGAAAATAACGATAGAGCAGAGAGATTGGTCAGCCATCTCATAAGATTTATAGCAATAACACACTGGATTTACAAGAGCTTATGGCAATTTGAATGTCTAATAAAAAAGTCTGGAAACTTATTGAAAGCCCCCTATCTAGCCGTATTGATGAGCTGTGATGCAGAGAAACAATGCTGCATGTGGATGACTATAATGCTCCTTATCCCGAGTCGAGCATATTGGGAAGTGATACACAATATATCATAGCGTATCAAGTGATGCTCTTTCTGTAAACACATCGAGCTTAAGTAATTGGAAGATGTCAAAACTTCGTTAATTCACTACTCGCACAGCAGCTGCCGATAAGCAAAATGATTCGAAACCTTGACTGTCATACGGGCAGTCCGGTTTCGATCCTGGCTTTAGGTAGTTGCCTGTATAGCCGCATTGATGAGCTGTGATACAGCGAAACAGTACTGTATGTGGATGACTATATATATATATATATATATATATATATATATATATATATCTGGGTAGGGTATCCATTGAAAGACGTTGAATGAAATTTGAAAATTAAATAAGAGACGTTTTCCATTGAACACTTTAAAGCCAAATAGAAGTAACGCGAATTTTTTTTTCTTTATAAAATAAACGAGTGTTTATTTTTTCAAGAGAGATATATTTCAGAGATATACACTCCTTTTTCAATCTATATATATGTATATATTTTTTTCTCTTATACTTCGCCATGGTGTTGAATTATGTTAGCTGTGGATTTATCTGTAGTCGGATAATTACGCGTAGTCGCGCGTGGTTTGAAAATCTTGGTAGGTTATCCATTAAAAGACGTTGAGTGAAATTTGAAAATTAAATAAGATACGTTTTCCATTGAACACTTTAAAGCCAAATAGCAGCAACGCGAATATTTAATAAAATTTATAAAATAAACGAGTGTTTATTTTTGAAAGGGAGATATACACTCCTTTTTAAATTTGTCTGTCTGTCTGTCTGTCTCTCTCTCTTTCTCTCTCTCTCTCTCTCTCTATATATATATATATATATATATATATTCCTCTTATTCTTCGCCATGGTGTTGAATGGAAGAATTGGAGTTGAGTCCACATGTGTTAGCTGCGGATTTATCCGTAGCCGGATAATTACGGTTTGTCGCGCGTGGTTTGAAAATCTGGGTAGGTTATCCATTAAAAGGCGTTGCGTGAAATTTGAAAATTAAATAAGATACGTTTTACATTGAACACTTTAAAGCACAATAGTAGCAAATTTCAAATTTCACTCAACGCCTCTTAATGGATAACCTACCCAGATTTTCAAACCACGCGCGACCACGCGTAATTATCCGGCTACAGATAAATCCTCAGCTAACATCATGTGGACTCAACTCCAACTCTTCCATTCAACACCATGGTGAAGAATAAGAGGAAAAAATATATACATATATATAGATTGAAAAAGGAGTGTATATCTCCCAAATATATCTCTCTTTAAAAAATAAACACTCGTTTATTTTATAAAGAAAAATAATTGGCGTTGCTGCTATTTGGCTTTAAAGTGTTCAATGTAACACGTATCTTATTTAATATATATATATATATATATATATATATATATATATATATATATATATCTGCTACCAAAACTGTAGCAGAAAATCGCAAAAAAGCGGGCAAAATATATTGTATTTTGAACGAAACAGCTTAAATTGCAGACAGGTTTATCAGATATGGGTTATTTCTCACCGGTCCCCAGATAATCTCTAGTAATCAGAAGAGAATACTCACAATTTCCAAGGCTCCATCATCTGGTAGACTCGTATATAATAAAGTTTATCGTTGTTTTCTTTGCCTGTGTTTTCCGGTCTACAGATAATGTCGCGCTGTTAGGAGAAAATACGCACCGTTTCCGGACATACCTCTCGACGGCTTTTCTGCGTATTTCCTTATGTTGTTGATTTTTTTGAACGATAATTAATTATTCAGTATTAGCGTCTCCTACCTAGGAGATCAAGAGATTGGTTTAGCCTTAGAAATATCGCCCCTATTTTCAGGACGTAAACAAATAAATATATATATTATTTATTTTTATTTTTACTTATATATATTTAAGGCCCTGTGTACATGTGTGCGAGTTCGTTTCATATGGACTCCAAAGTGGCTGAGCCAAATGTTTGAAATATCGCACACATGTATCTGTTGGGGACAGGATGGTCTGCTGTGTGTTAGACGACCCCGTCCCCATGTGTGTATATAATGGTGGATGTATTTAATGGTAGAGGAATCGAAAAGACGAAAGGTCGCATAATGAAGACGAAAATGTACCGTTATATATCAAAGAAACAAATGCAATTTATTGCATAAATATACAGGAAAGAATGATAGAAGAAATAGAGTTCATGAAAGATGAGTAACGTTACTTACGGTTGACTGGCTAGTCAGGAACGCGGTGGTGGCTCATGGCTCCACCGGAGCGGTGTTTGTCACATGTTGACTGTTTGAGCGTTCAGCAGAAAAGAGGGTGAAATATGAGAAAAAGAAAGTGACGTAGCTAGGTCGCTCTTCTGAGTTAAAGGGCGACAATCGAGTAATGCTGAGAGTTTTCAACTCCCACATATCTTACCAGCCTGGAGGGGGTGTTAATATATATGCTACTTATTTTCTTTATCAGAATACCTCTAATACAAGGTGAAACGATATATTTGTCACTATAACAGAAAACAACAGTGCAAACTTATTTTCAAACTTTTCTTGAAAAAGTCAGTTCAGGTAACTTGAATATGCAGTAGAGCTGGCATCTATTCAATGTAGCCGCTTTCAGCCTCAGTCACCGCCTCGGTACGGGTCTGAAACTGGGAGCATACATGTTCCTCTAGCGCCGGCGGAAGATCGGCGGATATTTGGCGGATGGCTAAGGTCAGGTTGGTTTTGTGTTGTAAGAAGGTAATGGTGATGTTTTCGACGTATTGAATAATACAGCAACTTCAGGGCAAGGGAGGAGAGGGGAAGTGAGAGAAGGATTCAAAGTCATAGCATCCCTTCTGAAGCAAAATCTGTGTCTCTTTGAATGTGTGGGCCGTCGCTGAGTCCTGCTACCACACCCGGGATCTGCCAGCGGTCATCTGATTGCACCACAGGATCACAACACTCTTCAGTACATCCATGTACACTTTTGGTTCTGAAGTTAAAGCTAACTTGGAAGATATGAGGTTGCATGATGTGGGCCCTCACTTGAAACCACACCAAAGACGATAACTGTGACCGGAAACTGTATTTACCACGTGGGTACGTCCCTGATTTATGACAATCTAGCGATGCATTTTAAAGGTCCTGGCAATGGCCCAGTTGTCATAACTTCGATCGGTAGAGAGCATGAGATTTAGAGCGGCGCATCTCCGATCTCGTTCGTTCAACATTGTGTCACTTTCAGACAGAAGGCTCCTATCACTTGTGGGTTTTGTACGTAATAAACCAACTAGTAGATGGTCTGCAAGAAATAAAAGAAAACCGGTTTTTATTTTTTCTATGGCGACAATTTTACCATTCCGCCCTGTAACTAGCACAAGGATCTCCATATAAAATCAACAGTAAGTTCTTTGATATGACAGGGGCGAATTAATGTTTCTGTTTAGAAGAACTGAACAAACGTACTTGACATTTCACTTCTAAATCAGATCATTACTTAAAAATCACTTCATAAAACCAATAGTAGTTTCTCTACAGTGTAGACTACAATGTGTTGTGGACTAAGTAATCGCGTATAGGCACATGGTTTTCTCCTGGTGCGCCTGGATGTGTTCCCTACTATATGCATTTTGATGGTGCTGGCAATGGTCGAGTTATCATAACTTAGATCGGTAGAGAGCATGAGTTGTAGAGCGGCGCATCTCCGATCTCGTTCGTTCAACATTGTGTCACTTCTTGTACACAATAGACCAACAAGTAGATAGTCTACAACAAATAAAAGAAAACCGGTTTTTATCAAATGGAAATGGAATCATGTCTTTTCTTTGGCAACAATTTTATCGTTCCACTCTGTAAATATTTAAGGTCAATAATCGAAAAACACATTAAGAACAACATTCAGTTTTGACGTTTATACAGTCTAATATCGCAAATGCATTTAAGCAGTTTCATAACCGAACAAGCGCAAGGATCTCAATATCAAATCACCAGTAAGTTCTTTGATATGACAGGAGCGAATTAATGTTTCTGCTTAGAACACAACTGAATAACCGTACTTGACTTTTCTCTTTGAATCAAGTCATTACATTGAAATTATTTCATGAAAGCAATAGTAGCTTCTCTACAGTGCAATGTAGACTACAATGTATTGTGAACTAAGTCACTGCTTTGAGGCATGTGAAGTTTTCTCCTGATGCCCCATCGACGGCTTCTCTACTAGAACACGCAATAGCTTGATTTACCAGGTGATTTCCCTAAATTCAATGATATTAAAAGTAATAAAAGTAAATCTTAATTCAATCCCGAGCAACGTCGGGTTTTTTATATACATCTACTTATATTTAGGAACATAGTTAGTGTGTAAGTTCGTTTACGATGTACTCCAAAAGGGTTAGAATAATTTTTATGAAATTACCCGCAAATGCACTTTATATGTCTGGTAGCGTTCGTATACGCTTTTGTTTAGGAATGCCTCCTATAAGTATTGGAAATCGATAATCGAAAACAAAAAAAAACAACATCATTATTTAAGGAACAGTTTGATGTTGTCCAAAGTTAACACTTTAATACAGTCTAACATCACAAACGTACTTGAGAAGTGTTACCATTGATAAGCAGAAGATCGCGGCGTATAACATCAACGAAAGATTCTTTGATAAAACAGGAGCGCGTTCGAAACGAATGTTTCTGTTTAAAGCACAATGGAGCAATGTCACATGACCTGCGTATCTTAAGCATTAATTCAAGCCAATAATTAAAAATAATTTCATGAAAGCAATAGTAAGTCCTCTACAGTGCAATGTAGACTCCAATGTATTGTGGACTAAGTCATTGCAGAGAAGCATTTGAATTTCCATCGGTGCACAGCAGGCAATAACTTTACTGAAGTATAGGTGCTTTCACCGATTTCGGTGACAAAAATGCTGAAAGTGTGTAACGTTCGTTGATAATTATTCATTCTCAGGATATGTCAGGTTTCCCTGCCAACATATTTACACACACACATGCACGCACACACACACACACACACACACACACACACACACACACACACACACACACACACACACACACACACACACACACACACATATATATATCACAGAGAGAATAAATTAAATAGATAAAGGGTTACACATAAACTTTACTACATTAATCTTGGCCTTCGGGCCAAGATCAAAGTGTAGTATCTGTTCCGGCAGATGCTGCACTTAAGATAATTTGTACCAGTCAATGGAGGGGAAACCCTCTATACTGGGACAATTATTATTTTTGGTAACCAGAGTGCCCCCTTTTTGCCTACTTTTAGGGGAGCTGGTTTTTACCGCACATTAAAAACGGCCTTGTGCCTAATTTGCTCAGTGGGGGAGCAAATAAATACCATCTGTTCCGGCAGATACTGTAAGCAAAGACCAGATGTGGGGGCAACCCCACATACTTGACCTTTAACCAGCTCCCATTTCCCACCTCTCGGGAGCTGGTCCCCTTTTTCCCTTCCCCCTCCCTTCACTCCTCACATTAAAAATTGGCCTTGTGCCTAATTTGCTCGGTGGGGGAGCAAATAAATACCATCTGTTCTTCAGATGCTGCACTTCTATTTCTTGTTCTCTTTCGGTGGAGGAGAAATCCTTCACGACTGAGACAATTGTTATTTTTGTACCTTTTCTCCACCTTAAAAAACGACCCTGGTGTCTAACTCTGTCCCGTGGGGAGGCATAGTAAATAGGTACATTATCAAGTAAATAAGGGTTACAAAAAAGGGAAATACGGGAGGAATTCTTCGTCAGAAGGGGAAACAATGCAACCATTATT
This sequence comes from Euprymna scolopes, assembly GCF_053919585.1. Lineage (NCBI taxonomy): Eukaryota > Metazoa > Mollusca > Cephalopoda > Sepiida > Sepiolidae > Euprymna > Euprymna scolopes. The sequence continues at coordinate 96,985,743 of NC_136503.1, read as the reverse complement.
CAAATATAAAGATAAGTAGACAACACCTACTTTAAAAATTAAAAAAACATTTTTTTTTAATTTAGTGAATTTAATCAAAAAAAAAAAAAAATCCCCGAAAGAAAAAATAAATAAAATAGAACGTAAATAAAATAGGAAAAATTAAGTACAGGAAATGAAAAAAAGAAAGAAAAAGATAAATGTAAAACAGCATAAAAACGAAAGTTAATATCCAGAAAGTAGTTTAGATAATCTGTAAATGATCCGAGGGTATGTGCGTATACAAACTTCAGCGATGCGAAACTATCTTTATTCCTCGACTGCTTGAAAACGGCATTTTATACAAACCTGGATTACACACGCTTTTATTAGTGCACACATTTTGGATTTTAATTTGAATCTACTTGTCAGCAGGATTCTTATCTTTTCATTTTGTATTTTAATTCTTGACTTTGAATCTATCCTTTTATTTTTAAATTTATTCCCACATTTTATGAACCCTTTGCACGAAATATTATTTGCATATATGACTAATACTGTTTCAGTAATTGCCAGTACCAGCAAATCCATAGCTTCGCTATAATATCAATTTGCTATTATCTTTCATCTGATGTGAAGAACGCATTTCTTTGAAACATCGCAGATTAAAGACACATATAAAGAGTGGGGAAAATTATTGACAGTGATTTAAGCTAGACCGGTGTTTTTCGTGAAAGATTGGCGAAGGGGGCATACATTGGAGCTCAGACAGGCACTTGCCATCTAAATAAAGAGAAAGCAGAGACAGGCTCGCAAAGGTCGACCGAAACGTTGTGCAAATAAGACTGAAGATGAGAGCAGTAGTCCGATTCATCTCCAAGGTTTGTTTCACAACCCTATTATTTAATACACAACTGGAGGAGGAATATATATGTGTGTCTTAATGAACGTGATGTAATTGCCCTAGTAGAATGTGACTGTATAAGTGTTCAAGAATCAATCCGTGTCGTAGAGACACGTGCGTGTCAGTTTGGTGTAATCGTATTTCACTTCGCAAAGGTAGAACATTAATTTTCGTTTCTTCTTTCGTTAAAAATTACTAAACAAACAAACAAAAAACAAAGCAAAAACAATCGAATTTCGTTTTTTTGTGTCCTTTGATTAACAGAACTAGAAATAAATTCCACTGTCGCCGAGTATGACAGTTGAGCAAAAAAGAGCCAGAAGAAAATGGATTGCCGTCAGAATTATATATATATATATATATAATTTAATCATATAAATTAATATACAAAGGTATAAATTTATGCCTTAACTTCAAGTATTTACTTCAACAGAGCTCAATAAGTAGGTAGAGCTAAGAAGTAAGATATAAAATATACATGGCAAATAAGCTACAGAGAATATATATATATATATATATATATATATATATATATATATATATATATATATATATATATATATATATATATATATATATGTATAGAGAGAGAGAGAGAGAGAGAGAAGTTTATGATGAGGAATTTATTAATCCAGAAAAAAGCAAATTTCAAAATCAAATATAAATATAGTTATTTATATCTTAATCCTAACCAAAAGAAAAAGCACAATAAATTCATTGAGGGCACTAGAGCTGAGGATGAATAAAAAAAATATAAAAAAATGATAATAATCATCATCTAGCTTTGGAGTAATCTGCCTCATAATGAAAAAAAACCTTTTGTAAAATTCTTTTCGATGAGCGATTTTAAGAGAGAAATTATCTGCCCTTTGTCTAAATGCAAGTCGCCCTTACATTTGCGATGGACTATTTGTAATTATTAATATATTATTTGAAATATTTTGAAATATTTTGAAATATTTTTACGTTCATAAAAGTAAATTATCCATACTTTTATGCACGAAAAATATTTAAAAAATATTTAAATATTTAAAATAATATATATATATATATATATATATATATATATATATATATATATATGTATATATATATTATAGTCTTGTTATTGAAAATTCATTCAAATTAAAAAAGCACTTCATTTATAAACCTGAAAATAAGGTTTACAAAATTTTAATTATACAAAATTTCAATTATAGAAAATTTTAATTATACGACAAGAAGCAATAAATACCTTATTTCATGGAGCTTGAAGACTGTAATTCTTCTAGTCAGAGGTTTACAAAGTATACAATGCATTTTGCTAGTTTATGCATGAAAACGAAGCTTACAATATGAAATTGATAATACCTGAATAAAAAAAATGATTTAGCAGTTAGTAAGTGTTTAAGGGTTCTAATAAGATTAAGAACGCATAAAAAGGGAATATATATGTACGTATATATATATATATATATATATATATATATATATATATATATAATTAAAAACATTATTTTTACAACGCAATATGCCAGAGGACGATGGATGCATTCCTATCGAAAGCGCTCGAAAAAAAACTTGGATCCACCCAAAACAATTTTGAGAAAAATTATAAAAAATTGCGTAATCAAAAACAACATTTCGCAGACAAATATTTTGTTAGAAAAAAAAGCAATGTAGTTTACCATTTTAACTGCCAATTAAGAGAATGTATCTCTAATAATACTAACTACATAGGTTATACTAACAACACGTTGTTGCGAAGATTAACTCTCCACCTCTCTGACTCTAGTTCGATATTGCAACATTTGGGAAAACATGGCTGCCATCATTCAGAATTCCGAAAAATCATGGAAGAAAACACTAAGTCTTTGCAAGACAAGAAAAATGTTAATAGACTAAAAATAATACACGCATTATATATTAAAAAAAAACGCAGATCAATAGTATCAATTACGAATATAGTCGAAATATTTTAAAATGCTTAGGATAGCAGGTGTTAAATTTTTAATATGTAAATTTGTAAATATACAATCAATTAATATACACTATATATAATTATTTAAAAAAAATCACCCCAGCTAATTCATAATAAGCCACCACGTGACCATGGTAAAGACATGTATATATATAAAGAATTATATTTAAGAAAAAGTAAAAACATAATTTCTACAACGTGCTTAAGGATGATAGAGGTATCTCTGTCGAAAGCGCTTGCTATGGATCCAACTTATACAATTTTGAAAAAAACACACAAAAATAATATTCGGATTTTGGAGAAGATGAAAGGAAAGATAATAAAACAGACGAAGAAGAATTCCGTGCTCTTCAATTACGTTTGTTTGAATGAGAAGATGCTACCTAAATATACACAATATATATATATATATATATATATATATATATATATATATATATATATATATATATATATATTGTGTATATTAAGGCAGCGTATTCTCCTTTAAACATATGTTGTTAAACAGCACAGCATTTTCTTGTTTGAAAATTTTCCGTTTTATTTTCTCCAGTTTTCGAATAATCCTTCTTGTGTTATATGTAAAATGGTGTAAAAGTGTTCCGTAGTCTGCGAGCGCTTTCGGAGTTTCCGCCATCGTCTGGCTGGTTATATAAAAAGTCGTTTTAAAATTACGTCGAATGATAAGGTCGTGTTTTAAAATTACATCGTACTATAAGATCGTTTATGGCTTATGTGGGCTATTTATATTCAAATTTATTGGACAGTTTTTTTTATATATATATATACATTAACAGAGGCATTTTAAAATATTTTTGCTGGATTCATAATTTATATTGTTTATTTTGGGTTGTCTCACTTATATATATATATATATATATATATATATATATATATATATATATTACTCACATCCCTAACCAGGCGTATGACCACTTGGACATAAGGGTCTAGTATTTGGGACCAGACCTAGGAAAAATTACCAAGATATTATTTTAAGTCACATTTAAACTTTTGCATTTCAGTACAATCAGGGATGCAGGTAACAGAAAGAAAATTCCAAAATCTAGTTGTTAAAGGGAAGAAACTATCAGAAAAGAATATATGAATCTACTATATTGAAGAATCTTTTTTGAACCCTATCCAAGAGGGGAAAAAACTAGTAGAATATACACCAGCCCAGATGTGGCTAAAATACTCCATGAGCGAGTGGTAGCCTTGGTGAGGTATGGATACTCTTAGGTGTAACAAATTGTAGAGAATTAGTTCTATAATGAGAATTAAGAAGCCTGCATTGATATCATACGTATATTACGACCGGGAAACGGCGTCTACCTGCTAGTATTATACATAAGTGTGTACATGTTTGATATAACGTTATTTTACTTTGCAATGGTTTAACGTTTGATTTTTATCGTTTATTTGTGTTTTTTGCGTACGAAATTGAAAACCAAAAACAATCGAATCTTATTTTTTTTTATCAGCCAAATCAACATTATTTTTTTATTTCTTGATTCGCAAAACTAAATTCCATTGTCGGTGAAGATGGCAAATTTGGCGCCTTTGAATGCAAGAACAAGTCTCAGCATTAAATAGATTACAACTATCTTCAAGTTTGAGAAGAAAAAGAAATAAGTCTCCAGTCAACACGTTTTTAATCCGATTGACTGAAGAAATAAACTCGTATTTCTTTTTGTATTTTCCGGCACTCGTCTTCCTACCCACTGAAATTCAATACCTACTTTAGTCTTCATTCAATTAGTAGAGATATTATATTCTATGTGAAATATATAACGATAATGAAAAGTGCTATATATATATATATATATATATATATATATATATATATATATATATATATATATATATATATAGTAAGACCAAAGCCGTAAAATAGAAGTTTACAATTAGTTTTTTATTATTCGCAGTATATTCCAAAAAGGAAAAAAGGGAATGAGTTCAAATAATAGTATTAAAAGAAAGAATAATTGTGCGTAGAAAGAAGAAATAGAGAGATTTTAAAACACGGCTGTCAAGGCTGATTAAAAAAATAATAATTGAATGATGATTGAGTTATTTTTAGACTAGAAAAGGCAATGTCAAAATGACCCAGACATGATAACGTTGAATTGGCGCCTAATTTAAAGCAAATAAAGGGGTTAAATATACAAGTTATTACTTTAGAATTAAATTATCAGCAGGTGTCATTAAAAGAAGTAAATAATATTATTTGAACTCATTCCCTTTTTCCACTGTACGCATTTGTGAATTATTCCACGAAATTCTACCATTTGAATTACTTTGAACGATCTTCCATTAACGCGATTCCTTTAGATTTTACTTGTGGAAATGGAAATCTAATTAATATTTTTGGATTTTACTGTTATTGGATATTTTACCCTTCACCAGACAATCCATTCACGTGAAATCACCCTTTTCCGCCCCTATTCCTTCTGCTTCACTATTTGTTACCAAGTAAGGCCTATGACTTACTTGTAGTTTCATTAAATACTTTTGCAAGCAAAATCCGATCCCGCATTTTGCTAATCTTTACCCTCTGGTGAAAGGAAAGTATTTCTTCGAAACTCCGCGGATTAAGGACGATCCACTTATTTAGTGTTTCCTTTTTAAAATTAAATATGTTTTTAACTATTTTTCAATGTGTTTTTAAACATGTTTTATTAACTACTTGTTCTATATATATATATATATATATATATATATATATGTATATATATATGCATATATATATGTGTGTGTATATACATATATATATATATATATGTATATATTAGTAATGCTACGATTCCAACATTTTTCCCAATTTCGATACGATTACCGACTTCGATTCCGATTCTTTATAAATCTCAAAATATTTAGCCTAAAAGTTGCTATTTTGTCAAAATTACAGTAAAAACACGTATTAAATGTACATATATTTTCACTTGTGGGGCGTGGGATTTATGCCTTTAAGATTCACTGGTAGCTTAGAATTAATAAATACTTTATATTTTAATATTACTACTAGCAGTGTCTCAAAAAAAAAATCAAATAAAAAAAGATAAATAAAAGGATCGTTTTCGGCATCGGAAAATAGGCATACATTTTTCCGATACCCCCAAAAGTTCCGATTTTCCGATTCCCGATTCCTGATTCCGATTAATCATCCCAACACACACATACGCATATATATATATATATATATATATATATATATATATATATATATATATATATATATATATGGCGTAATGGAAACATATTATAAGGTTATTTCCAGTTTCTCTTTCAATTTTCGGATTTTAATCATGTCATATCGCACTTTATTTCCTTCTGATTGATTGATTGTTGCTATTTCTTTTGATAAGTTAAGGGCATAATAGATTCAGTGATTGATATATTAATTAAGTGATTGATTTTGCGCTACGAAACAGATACTGTCAAGAATTGTAAATGTCAACAAAATTAAAGTAATAAATAATAAGATGGTTAACATCATTAACTTTGGAATATAGTCTTTAACATTTATTCACTATATTGCTTTGTAATAATATTGAGCTTCTTAAATAATGATTAGTATATATTATAAGAAAATGTATTTCTACAGAAATATATATAGGGGGAGGTAATGATAAAATGAATAGTCACTCGAGATTCCTTATTGCTGAGGGTTATTTATTTTACATTCTATGAATGAACTATAAAGGGCTTAAAGATACTTTAAATAATACAATGCTCGTAGTAAACTGTTTATGGATAAAAGGTTTATATTATATATATATATATATATATATATATATATATATATATATATATATATATATATATATATATATGACCTGTACATTTCAGTTGACCTATATTATTTTGCCCTATATATATTTTTTTCGCGCCTTTAACATTTCCTGTCTGGGTCATTTTGACATTTGTTTCTCTATTTTATATTTGACTCTGTCATCATTTTTTTCTCTCTCCTCTTTTTCTTCCTTGATCTTTCTTATTTATATTTATGTCTCGGAAGTAGAGTGAAAAGCATATCTTATTTTTCTTTTATTAATATTATTGGAATTTTTTCCTTTTTTCCTTGTACACATTTTTGTGAATTATTCCATGGATTTCTGCCTTTGGATTATTATGGACCATCTTCTTTCAATTACGGGATTTCCTTGGATTTTACTTGTGCAAATAGAAATTCAATTAACTGTCTTGAAGTTATATATTTGGATTTTGCCGTCACTGGATTATTTATCTTTCACCAGACTATCCATTCATATGTAATCACCTTTTTTTTCACCATATTCCCTCTGCTTCACTTTTTTTTTGTTTTCAAGTAAGATCTTTGACTTACTTGTTGTTTCATCAAATACTTTTGCATGCAAAATCCGATCCCGCATTTTGCTAATTCCTATCCTCTGATGAGAAGGAAAGTATTTCTTCGAAACTCCACGGATTAAGGACTATCCATTTATCTAGTGTTTCCTTTTCAGATTAAATATGTTTTTAACTCATTTCAAAGTGTTTTTTTACATGTTTTATTAACTGTTTGCTCGTATTATCAGCTCTATTTCCTATTTGGTTTTATCGAGCTTTTACATCTGGCTATTCTTTAATATTTATAATATACTTTAATTTTACCATCTTTGATCATTTTGGTAAATTTAATTGTAATTTTCAATTTATTATAAATATATATATATATATATATATGTTTTACAGAGGCGTCAAAAAGAAAGTCTGCACTTGTAATTTTTTTCAAACACTGCAAATTAAAGCTGAATTTAAAACAAACTAGCCTCATTCGATTGGCTTTTTATTCTTCTATAATTTTACCTGTTCATATTTGACTTTTAATTGAAATATTCTAGTGTTCGCATCAATTATGAGCACGTAAAATTATAGAGGAATAAAAGGCCAATCAAATGAGGTATAGGTTGTTTAAACAGTTACATAAAATTTAGCTTAAATTTGCTGTTTTTGAAAATAATACAAATGCGAACTTTCTTTTTGCCGGCACTATATATATATATATATATATATATATATATATATATATATATATATATATATATATATATATATATATATATATATATATATATATATATATATAAATATATATATATATATATATATATATTGTCATTTCACTCCAAACAAAGCAGAGAACCAATTAGTCGTGAGGGGCTACTTTTTTAACCAGATTTGCAGAGATACTTTTTAAAGAGTTTGGTAGCGAGATGTCCGTTCACTTTACACTTAGATGTCTGCATGTCAGTACACCGAGGTAACACGGCTCCCGGTTGTGAATTCCAAAGCGGAACAGTCTGAGAGAAAAACTCTATTTAATTAGAAGGCTTTACAGTATTTAAAGATCTCTACAGTGTAGGGGTGGGATTTTGCTGCCTGCCGCGTTTGTAGTGGGTATATCGACGGGGGATACTAGTGCTTTGTGTTTTTTTAAAGCACTTGTTATTGGAATTATTTAAAACAGACGGGATTATGCAACGTTTTTACGATGGGACAGAGGTTGGAGTTTAGTTGATAGCTCAGAACCTATTTGGTTGGTGAGTCTTTTTTTAAACCCAGTCTAGGAGCGAGAGTCTAGTAGCAGATGCACCAGCCTAGTTATGGCAACAATGCTCCATGCATCACCGAAATGTGCATTGGAGAAATACAGGATACTCTCAGTTAGTTGTAGCCTTTTAACCGATAGAGAGAGTTCACTTTACATAGAAAAGCAAGGCATATGGTTTATTACATACCTACTCTTGTCTTCATTAAACTTGTATGTGGAGATATTATAGTGTAGACGAATTATCTAAAATGTAG
>NC_136503.1:96774592-96974592 GCF_053919585.1 Euprymna scolopes | reverse complement strand
TAATCTCACTCGCTACTTAATTGGCAGAAAAAATGCGAAGCTCGTTGTTTGTTTGTTTACAAACACGCGGTTTGAGCACTTTTAAAGTGGTGGCGGATGTCTATTTAAATAGACATTCCGACGAGTTATTTGCGGGCGTCGCTTCTGTGGTCGAGTGGGGGAACTGCACACTGTCAACACGACGGTTCTAAGTTCAATCCTTGGTTTGGGAGAGATGCTAGTCTAGCGGCACTGATGAGTTGTAATACAACGAAACAGGACTGTATGTCGATCACTACCAATATATATATATATATATATATATATATATATATATATATATATATATATATATGAAATAAAATGGAGGTGGAAGGACCTGGATACTCAACGTTTCGCCCGATTTATGCGGGCTTCTTCAAGAGGGATGGTCATTGACGAGAGAGTCGGAGGATTGGGGCTATATATAATGATGGGAGAGAGCAGCGTGTTTTCCTTATGTAAATTAGATGTCATATATACATGTATATACATTTTATGAGAGAAGAACTAATTAGAGTAAACTAGTGTAGTGGGTTACGTCTAAAAGATAAAATATCGTAGAGATTAAAAATTGTGTTTGGAAATATAGCGGTGATAGATTAAATAAATAAAATGACACGAGATTACGAAAGAATCTTTTTTTTTTTTTAAATTAGAAATAATTGAATTGGGATAAAATAGCGCAGTAATTTAAAAGATGGTGTCTAAAAATAAGAATAGGAGGTGATAAAATGGAGTCTAAAAATAGATAATGATAAAATACAGTAAATAAGTAAAATAAAAATAAAATTAAGTGAAATTACGAATTTTTTTTTTTCGCGTTTAACCGGTGTCTAAGTTGTTTTCTTTAATAATTATTTTCGACAGAAAGGGAGCAACGTGGAAAAAAACCTTTTCTTTGCTTAATTATATTGCTGGAATGGGAGATTATAGCTGACTCAATTAAACGTCGTGTGGATCTGTTATGTATGTATTTAAGGAAAGTTGCTTTGTTAAAATCAAAATGATGATCGTTTTCCATGATGTGACAAAATATGGCGTTGAGTGTATTGTTGTTTTTTACATCTCTTTTGTGTTCATATATTCTTTTATTTAAATTACGTTGAGTTTCTCCTACGTATATTCTTCCACAATCAAGGAAGGGTATGGAATATATTCCGGCTTTGGTGTTAATGTTGGTATTAGTTATAATTTTACGTGTTAGATCCCTAATTGTTAAAGAGTTTAGTTTTGTTATTTGAATGCATGTCTTATTTAGGTTCTTATAGATTGTGTCGTTGTTTTTATTAGTTGGTAATGTTAATTGTCTGTTGTGTGTCTGGCTATTTAAGGAATGGTCTCGGTTTCGGTTATGGTAAATTTTTAGTGCTTTTCTTTTTGTATTTGCCAAAAAATGTTGAGGGTATTGCAAGTTCATGAATGTACGTTCGATATACTCAAATTCTTCCACGATATATTCTTCACTACATATTCTCAGGGCCTTAAGAAAAAATCCTATTAGAATACCTCTTTTTACTTTATCATCGTGATGAGAGTAAAAGTGTATGTAATCAAAAGTGTATATATGACATCTAATTTACATAAGGAAAACACGCTGCTCTCCCCCATCATTATATATAGCCCCAATCCTCCGACTCTCTCGTCAATGACCATGCCTCTTGAAGAAGCCCGCATAAATCGGGCGAAACGTTGAGTATCCAGGTCCTTCTGCCTCCATTTTATTTTATATCATCGGATTTAATTCAGCTCAACAATCATATATATATATATATATATATATATATATATATATATATATATATATATATATATATATATATATAAGGAGGATCCTTCAGTCTTTGACTGACTATGGATACCCACCGAAGGGGTGGATGCGCGTGGAATTTTTGTGGCAGGGGGTGCTCATTCTCCAAGCATACTTCTCCTGAGTCGACATTGTTAAATACCAGTTGCAAGTGAAGTGTATGTACAGGAGGACTGGACACAAATGCCGAGATAAGCGGAGAGCACATACAGTACCTAGTATTTCTAAATGGTCACCCATCTGGTACTAACCAGGCTCAACTTAGCTGAACTTCGGTGATCTGACAATATATATATATATATATATATATATATATATATATGAACAAATGATTACAAGTAAGATCTGTGGCTTACTTGTAGTGTCATTCAATACTTTTATATGCAAAATCCGATCTCGCATTTTGCTAATTCCTCCCCTCTGATGAGAAGGAGAGTATTTCTTCGAAACTCCGCGCATTAAGGACTATCCACTTATCTTGTGCTTCCTTTTTTAAAATTAAATATGTTTTTAACTCTTTTTCAAGATGTCTTTTAACATGTTTTATTAATCGTTTGTTCATATTATAAGCTCTATTTCCTTTTCGGTTTTATTGAGCTTTTACATCTGGTTGAGATTACTCTACTTGTAAATATTAACTCATTAATATTTATAATATATTTAAAGTTTACCATTTTGATTATCTTGGTAAACTTATTGTAATTTTTATTTTTTATATATATATATATATATATATATATAATTATATATATATATATATATATATATATATATATATATATATATATATATATACAGCAAAAGTACCCCTCGTTGACTGGGTTAAAAAACAGCATACAGAAAATGGACTTTGATTTATGAAAGTATGATAGGTTATGAAAAGGAATGGTTGTAAAGAGATAGTTTCGAATTTGGGGGTATCAAAACCAAAGCAAAATATGATAGAAAGTAAAAATAAAAGATAAACCCCATAATTTATTATACCCTACCTGTTCACACTGAAACACTTATCACAATATTCTGTGGATCTATATTAAAAAAAATCTTGTTAAACTTTGTGACTTATTTCCATACTATGGAGGTCAGGCGCGAACGAACACCCCATAATTTTATTATACCATATTTCTTCAAACTGAAACATAATTATCAAAGTATACTTACGTAGATAGATATGAAAAGTCTTTGTTAAAGTTTGTGCCTATTTCCATTCTATGGAAGCCAGGTGTGAACGCAGACCCCACAATTTTATTATACTATCTCTATTTAAGTTAAAACATACTTATCAAAGTATACTTATGTACATCTATATCAAAAACACTTGTAAACGTTTTTTTTTAAATTTTTAAATTTTTTATTTCCATATTTTGTGGACCAGGCACGTACGCAGGCCCCACAATTTTATTATACCATCCCTATTTAAGTTAAAACATACTAATCAAAGTATTAACATGCACATCTATATCAAAAACACTTGTAAACGTTTTTTTTAAATTTTTAAATTTTTTATTTTCATACTTTGTGGACCAGGCGCGAACGCAGACCCCACAATTTCTGCCAGATCGAATATACCCATTCCAGTGTCTCGATACATCTTCTATCATTATATGAAATCAGGTTTTTAAAATGGTCAACCATATAGGCGCCTATTAGTGACCAGACACACACACATACACACCCACACATTCAGCTTTATATATATTATATATGTATATATATGTATATATATATATATATATATATATATTTAGTAGATAATTAGCAGGTAATTAATAAAAACTGAAGAAAGTGCTCAATACTGTTATAGAGCAAATATGCGTCTTATTTTTTATTACCGTATCTTTCTGTTAAGTTACATTATTCGTTCAGCTACCCTGCCGTTTTTTTGGCCGTCCGTAACTTCCTCAGACTTTAACAGAAATGCTCGTTATTATGGGAATAACGGACATTTCTGTAAAAGTCTGAGGAAGCTACGGACAGCCAAAAAAGTGGCCGGGTAGCTGAAATAATAATGTAACTTAACAGAAAGATACGGTAATCAAAAAATAAAACGTATATATATATATATATATATATATATATATATATATATATATATATATATATATATATATACGCATTTTTTCTGATGTGTTAATAATCAAAACAAAGGTGAAAAGAAATTATTAATTGCTTCCCCTGTCTCGGACAAAGAAACATCGGACTTAAAATATATTGAATTTATTTTACTTTTGTTCTCCTTAGATGCACCCCTTGTCTATTTCAGATTCCCAAACCGAAAGCCGTCATCATGTAAATTGTTTCTTGTTTAATAATGGATATTGATATCTATAGCATAATCACGTTGACCAACCGGCTCTTATTAGACCACTGATGTTAAGCAACGTTCACCACGGTCAGTGGCAGATAGGTAACCATTTGGGAATATTAAGCACTGTATGTAGGAAAACGTCGACACCTCAATGTCAAAGGCTGCTAAAAGTTAACGCTGTCAGCTTCTCTGACGGGGATATACTTACGACTAAGAATGTTTCTGCATTTCATGTTTCCACGAAACTTCCTAGTTTGAGGGAAGCCGGTTCAAGCTGTTTGCAGTGAGTGTCGCTTTGTTACGATGTGGTATACAGTAGCGTCCAAAAGTTAAGGAACGGTCGATCATTTTTATTTTATTTAATCTATGAAAAGGGGGGGTGAATTTTCCAGTGTTTAATAATGGTAGTTAAATAAAATTTTTATATTTGATTTTGAATACATATTAGTTTTTTTTACATATAAATAATGAAACTACAGGCGTCCAAAAGTTAAGGAACGGTCGATCATTTTTATTGAGTGGCTTCTAACTTAATCTATGAAAAGGGGGGAACAATTTTTGTGAATTTTCCAGTGTTTTATAATGGTAGTTAAATAAAATTTTTATATTTGATTTTGAATATATATTAGTTTTTTTTACATATAAATAATGAAACTACAGGCGTCCAAAAGTTAAGGAACGGTCGATCATTTTTATTGAGTGACTTCTAACTTAATCTATGAAAATGGGGGGAACAATTTTTGTGAATTTTCCAGTGTTTAATAATGGTAGTTAAATAAAATTTTTATATTTGATTTTGAATACATATTAGTTTTTTTTACATATAAATAATGAAACTACAGGCGTCCAAAAGTTAAGGAACGGTCGATCATTTTTATTGAGTGGCTTCTAACTTAATCTATGAAAAGGGGGGAACAATTTTTGTGAATTTTCCAGTGTTTTATAATGGTAGTTAAATAAAATTTTTATATTTGATTTTGAATACATATTAGTTTTTTTTACATATAAATAATGAAACTACAGGCGTCCAAAAGTTAAGGAACGGTCGATCATTTTTATTGAGTGACTTCTAACTTAATCTATGAAAAGGGGGGAACAATTTTTGTGAATTTTCCAGTGTTTAATAATGGTAGTTAAATAAAATTTTTATATTTGATTTTGAATACATATTAGTTTTTTTTACATATAAATAATGAAACTACAGGCGTCCAAAAGTTAAGGAACGGTCGATCATTTTTATTGAGTGGCTTCTAACTTAATCTATGAAAAGGGGGGAACAATTTTTGTGAATTTTCCAGTGTTTTATAATGGTAGTTAAATAAAATTTTTATATTTGATTTTGAATACATATTAGTTTTTTTTACATATAAATAATGAAACTACAGGCGTCCAAAAGTTAAGGAACGGTCGATCATTTTTATTGAGTGACTTCTAACTTAATCTATGAAAAGGGGGGAACAATTTTTGTGAATTTTCCAGTGTTTAATAATGGTAGTTAAGTAAAATTTTTATATTTGATTTTGAATACATATTAGTTTTTTTACATATAAATAATGAAACTACAGGCGTCCAAAAGTTAAGGAACGGTCGATCATTTTTATTGAGTGGCTTCTAACTTAATTTATGAAAAGGGGGGAACAATTTTTGTGAATTTTCCAGTGTTTTATAATGGTAGTTAAATAAAATTTTTATATTTGATTTTGAATACATATTAGTTTTTTTTACATATAAATAATGAAACTACAGGCGTCCAAAAGTTAAGGAACGGTCGATCATTTTTATTGAGTGGCTTCTAACTTAATCTATGAAAAGGGGGGAACAATTTTTGTGAATTTTCCAGTGTTTTATAATGGTAGTTAAATAAAATTTTTATATTTGATTTTGAATACATATTAGTTTTTTTTACATATAAATAATGAAACTACAGGCGTCCAAAAGTTAAGGAACGGTCGATCATTTTTATTGAGTGGCTTCTAACTTAATCTATGGAAAGGGGGGAACAATTTTTGTGAATTTTCCAGTGTTTAATAATGGTAGTTAAATAAAATTTTTATATTTGATTTTGAATACATATTAGTTTTTTTTACATATAAATAATGAAACTACAGGCGTCCAAAAGTTAAGGAACGGTCGATCATTTTTATTGAGTGACTTCTAACTTAATCTATGAAAAGGGGGGAACAATTTTTGTGAATTTTCCAGTGTTTTATAATGGTAGTTAAATAAAATTTTTATTTTTGATTTTGAATACATATTAGTTTTTTTTACATATAAATAATGAAACTACAGGCGTCCAAAAGTTAAGGAACGGTCGATCATTTTTATTGAGTGACTGCTAACTTAATCTATGGAAAGGGGGGAACAATTTTTGTGAATTTTCCAGTGTTTAATAATGGTAGTTAAATAAAATTTTTATATTTGATTTTGAATACATATTAGTTTTTTTTACATATAAATAATGAAACTACAGGCGTCCAAAAGTTAAGGAACGGTCGATCATTTTTATTGAGTGACTTCTAACTTAATCTATGAAAAGGGGGGAACAATTTTTGTGAATTTTCCAGTGTTTTATAATGGTAGTTAAATAAAATTTTTATTTTTGATTTTGAATACATATTAGTTTTTTACATATAAATAATTAAACTACAGGCGTCCAAAAGTTAAGGAACGGTCGATCATTTTTATTGAGTGACTTCTAACTTAATTTATGAAAAGGGGGGAAAATTTTTGTGAATTTTCCAGTGTTTTATAATGGTAGTTAAATAAAATTTTTATTTTTGATTTTGAATACATATTAGTTTTTTACATATAAATAATGAAACTACAGGCGTCCAAAAGTTAAGGAACGGTCGATCATTTTTATTGAGTGACTTCTAACTTTATCTATGAAAAGAGGGGAACAATTTTTGTGAATTTTCCAGTGTTTAATAATGGTAGTTAAGTAAAATTTTTATATTTGATTTTGAATACATATTAGTTTTTTTACATATAAATAATGAAACTACAGGCGTCCAAAAGTTAAGGAACGGTCGATCATTTTTATTGAGTGGCTTCTAACTTAATTTATGAAAAGGGGGGAACAATTTTTGTGAATTTTCCAGTGTTTTATAATGGTAGTTAAATAAAATTTTTATATTTGATTTTGAATACATATCAGTTTTTTTTACATATAAATAATGAAACTACAGGCGTCCAAAAGTTAAGGAACGGTCGATCATTTTTATTGAGTGGCTTCTAACTTAATCTATGAAAAGGGGGGAACAATTTTTGTGAATTTTCCAGTGTTTAATAATGGTAGTTAAATAAAATTTTTATATTTGATTTTGAAGACATATTAGTTTTTTTTACATATAAATAATGAAACTACAGGCGTCCAAAAGTTAAGGAACGGTCGATCATTTTTATTGAGTGGCTTCTAACTTAATCTATGGAAAGGGGGGAACAATTTTTGTGAATTTTCCAGTGTTTAATAATGGTAGTTAAATAAAATTTTTATTTTTGATTTTGAATACATATTAGTTTTTTTTACATATAAATAATGAAACTACAGGCGTCCAAAAGTTAAGGAACGGTCGATCATTTTTATTGAGTGACTTCTAACTTAATCTATGAAAAGGGGGGAACAATTTTTGTGAATTTTCCAGTGTTTTATAATGGTAGTTAAATAAAATTTTTATTTTTGATTTTGAATACATATTAGTTTTTTACATATAAATAATGAAACTACAGGCGTCCAAAAGTTAAGGAACGGTCGATCATTTTTATTGAGTGACTTCTAACTTAATCTATGGAAAGGGGGGAACAATTTTTGTGAATTTTCCAGTGTTTAATAATTGTAGTTAAATAAAATTTTTATATTTGATTTTGAATACATATTAGTTTTTTTTACATATAAATAATGAAACTACAGGCGTCCAAAAGTTAAGGAACGGTCGATCATTTTTATTGAGTGACTCTTAACTTAATCTATGAAAAGGGGGGAACAATTTTTGTGAATTTTCCAGTGTTTTATAATGGTAGTTAAATAAAATTTTTATTTTTGATTTTGAATACATATTAGTTTTTTACATATAAATAATTAAACTACAGGCGTCCAAAAGTTAAGGAACGGTCGATCATTTTTATTGAGTGACTTCTAACTTAATTTATGAAAAGGGGGGAAAATTTTTGTGAATTTTCCAGTGTTTTATAATGGTAGTTAAATAAAATTTTTATTTTTGATTTTGAATACATATTAGTTTTTTACATATAAATAATGAAACTACAGGCGTCCAAAAGTTAAGGAACGGTCGATCATTTTTATTGAGTGACTTCTAACTTTATCTATGAAAAGGGGGGAACAATTTTTGTGAATTTTCCAGTGTTTTATAATGGTAGTTAAATAAAATTTTTATTTTTGATTTTGAATACATATTAGTTTTTTACATATAAATAATTAAACTACAGGCGTCCAAAAGTTAAGGAACGGTCGATCATTTTTATTGAGTGACTTCTAACTTAATCTATGAAAAGGAGGAAAAATTTTTGTGAATTTTCCAGTGTTTTATAATGGTAGTTAAATAAAATTTTTATTTTTGATTTTGAATACATATTAGTTTTTTACATATAAATAATTAAACTACAGGCGTCCAAAAGTTAAGGAACGGTCGATCATTTTTATTGAGTGACTTCTAACTTAATCTATGAAAAGGGGGGAACAATTTTTGTGAATTTTCCAGTGTTTTATAATGGTAGTTAAATAAAATTTTTATTTTTGATTTTGAATACATATTAGTTTTTTACATATAAATAATTAAACTACAGGCGTCCAAAAGTTAAGGAACGGTCGATCATTTTTATTGAGTGACTTCTAACTAAATCTATGAAAAGGAGGAAAAATTTTTGTGAATTTTCCAGTGTTTTATAATGGTAGTTAAATAAAATTTTTATTTTTGATTTTGAATACATATTAGTTTTTTACATATAAATAATGAAACTACAGGCGTCCAAAAGTTAAGGAACGGTCGATCATTTTTATTGAGTGACTTCTAACTTAATCTATGAAAAGGGGGGAACAATTTTTGTGAATTTTCCAGTGTTTTATAATGGTAGTTAAATAAAATTTTTATTTTTGATTTTGAATACATATTAGTTTTTTACATATAAATAATTTAACTACAGGCGTCCAAAAGTTAAGGAACGGTCGATCATTTTTATTGAGTGACTTCTAACTTAATCTATGAAAAGGGGGGAAAATTTTTGTGAACTTTCCAGTGTTTTATAATGGTAGTTAAATAAAATTTTTATTTTTGATTTTGAATACATATTAGTTTTTTACATATAAATATTGAAACTACAGGCGTCCAAAAGTTAAGGAACGGTCGATCATTTTTATTGAGTGACTTCTAACTTAATCTATGAAAAGGGGGGAACAATTTTTGTGAATTTTCCAGTGTTTTATAATGGTAGTTAAATAAAATTTTTATTTTTGATTTTGAATACATATTAGTTTTTTACATATAAATAATTAAACTACAGGCGTCCAAAAGTTAAGGAACGGTCGATCATTTTTATTGAGTGACTTCTAACTTAATCTATGAAAAGGGGGGAACAATTTTTGTGAATTTTCCAGTGTTTTATAATGGTAGTTAAATAAAATTTTTATTTTTGATTTTGAATACATATTAGTTTTTTACATATAAATAATTAAACTACAGGCGTCCAAAAGTTAAGGAACGGTCGATCATTTTTATTGAGTGACTTCTAACTTAATCTATGGAAAGGGGGGAACAATTTTTGTGAATTTTCCAGTGTTTAATAATTGTAGTTAAATAAAATTTTTATATTTGATTTTGAATACATATTAGTTTTTTTTACATATAAATAATGAAACTACAGGCGTCCAAAAGTTAAGGAACGGTCGATCATTTTTATTGAGTGACTCTTAACTTAATCTATGAAAAGGGGGGAACAATTTTTGTGAATTTTCCAGTGTTTTATAATGGTAGTTAAATAAAATTTTTATTTTTGATTTTGAATACATATTAGTTTTTTACATATAAATAATTAAACTACAGGCGTCCAAAAGTTAAGGAACGGTCGATCATTTTTATTGAGTGACTTCTAACTTAATTTATGAAAAGGGGGGAAAATTTTTGTGAATTTTCCAGTGTTTTATAATGGTAGTTAAATAAAATTTTTATTTTTGATTTTGAATACATATTAGTTTTTTACATATAAATAATGAAACTACAGGCGTCCAAAAGTTAAGGAACGGTCGATCATTTTTATTGAGTGACTTCTAACTTTATCTATGAAAAGGGGGGAACAATTTTTGTGAATTTTCCAGTGTTTTATAATGGTAGTTAAATAAAATTTTTATTTTTGATTTTGAATACATATTAGTTTTTTACATATAAATAATTAAACTACAGGCGTCCAAAAGTTAAGGAACGGTCGATCATTTTTATTGAGTGACTTCTAACTTAATCTATGAAAAGGAGGAAAAATTTTTGTGAATTTTCCAGTGTTTTATAATGGTAGTTAAATAAAATTTTTATTTTTGATTTTGAATACATATTAGTTTTTTACATATAAATAATTAAACTACAGGCGTCCAAAAGTTAAGGAACGGTCGATCATTTTTATTGAGTGACTTCTAACTTAATCTATGAAAAGGGGGGAACAATTTTTGTGAATTTTCCAGTGTTTTATAATGGTAGTTAAATAAAATTTTTATTTTTGATTTTGAATACATATTAGTTTTTTACATATAAATAATTAAACTACAGGCGTCCAAAAGTTAAGGAACGGTCGATCATTTTTATTGAGTGACTTCTAACTAAATCTATGAAAAGGAGGAAAAATTTTTGTGAATTTTCCAGTGTTTTATAATGGTAGTTAAATAAAATTTTTATTTTTGATTTTGAATACATATTAGTTTTTTACATATAAATAATGAAACTACAGGCGTCCAAAAGTTAAGGAACGGTCGATCATTTTTATTGAGTGACTTCTAACTTAATCTATGAAAAGGGGGGAACAATTTTTGTGAATTTTCCAGTGTTTTATAATGGTAGTTAAATAAAATTTTTATTTTTGATTTTGAATACATATTAGTTTTTTACATATAAATAATTTAACTACAGGCGTCCAAAAGTTAAGGAACGGTCGATCATTTTTATTGAGTGACTTCTAACTTAATCTATGAAAAGGGGGGAAAATTTTTGTGAATTTTCCAGTGTTTTATAATGGTAGTTAAATAAAATTTTTATTTTTGATTTTGAATACATATTAGTTTTTTACATATAAATATTGAAACTACAGGCGTCCAAAAGTTAAGGAACGGTCGATCATTTTTATTGAGTGACTTCTAACTTAATCTATGAAAAGGGGGGAACAATTTTTGTGAATTTTCCAGTGTTTTATAATGGTAGTTAAATAAAATTTTTATTTTTGATTTTGAATACATATTAGTTTTTTACATATAAATAATTAAACTACAGGCGTCCAAAAGTTAAGGAACGGTCGATCATTTTTATTGAGTGACTTCTAACTTAATCTATGAAAAGGGGGGAACAATTTTTGTGAATTTTCCAGTGTTTTATAATGGTAGTTAAATAAAATTTTTATTTTTGATTTTGAATACATATTAGTTTTTTACATATAAATAATGAAACTACAGGCGTCCAAAAGTTAAGGAACGGTCGATCATTTTTATTGAGTGACTTCTAACTTAATCTATGAAAAGGGGGGAACAATTTTTGTGAATTTTCCAGTGTTTTATAATGGTAGTTAAATAAAATTTTTATATTTGATTTTGAATACATATTAGTTTTTTACATATAAATAATTAAACTACAGGCGTCCAAAAGTTAAGGAACGGTCGATCATTTTTATTGAGTGACTTCTAACTTAATCTATGAAAAGGGGGGAAAATTTTTGTGAATTTTCCAGTGTTTTATAATGGTAGTTAAATAAAATTTTTATTTTTGATTTTGAATACATATTAGTTTTTTACATATAAATAATGAAACTACAGGCGTCCAAAAGTTAAGGAACGGTCGATCATTTTTATTGAGTGACTTCTAACTTAATCTATGAAAAGGGGGGAAAATTTTTGTGAATTTTCCAGTGTTTTATAATGGTAGTTAAATAAAATTTTTATTTTTGATTTTGAATACATATTAGTTTTTTACATACAAATAATTAAACTACAGGCGTCCAAAAGTTAAGGAACGGTCGATCATTTTTATTGAGTGACTTCTAACTTAATCTATGAAAAGGGGGGAAAATTTTTGTGAATTTTCCAGTGTTTTATAATGGTAGTTAAATAAAATTTTTATTTTTTATTTTGAATTCATATTAGTTTTTTACATATAAATAATGAAACTACAGGCGTCCAAAAGTTAAGGAACGGTCGATCATTTTTATTGAGTGGCTTCTAACTTAATCTATGAAAAGGGGGGAACAATTTTCGTGAATTTTCCAGTGTTTAATAATGGTAGTTAAATGAAATTTTTATTTTTTATTTTGAATACATGTTAGTTTTTTACATATAAATAATGAAACTACAGGCGTCCAAAAGTTAAGGAACGGTCGATCATTTTTATTGAGTGACTTCTAACTTAATCTATGAAAAGGGGGGAACAATTTTTGTGAATTTTCCAGTGTTTAATAATGGTAGTTAAATAAAATTTTTATTTTTGATTTTGAATACATATTAGTTTTTTGCATATAAATAATTAAACTACAGGCGTCCAAAAGTTAAGGAACGGTCGATCATTTTTATTGAGTGGCTTCTAACTTAATCTATGAAAAGGGGGGAACAATTTTTGTGAATTTTCCAGTGTTTAATAATGGTAGTTAAATGAAATTTTTATTTTTTATTTTGAATACATGTTAGTTTTTTACATATAAATAATGAAACTACATGCGTCCAAAAGTTAAGGAACGGTCGATCATTTTTATTGAGTGACTTCTAACTTAATCTATGAAAAGGGGGGAACAATTTTTGTGAATTTTCCAGTGTTTAATAATGGTAGTTAAATAAAATTTTTATTTTTGATTTTGAATACATATTAGTTTTTTGCATATAAATAATTAAACTACAGGCGTCCAAAAGTTAAGGAACGGTCGATCATTTTTATTGAGTGACTTCTAACTTAATCTATGAAAAGGGGGGAACAATTTTCGTGAATTTTCCAGTGTTTAATAATGGTAGTTAAATGAAATTTTTATTTTTTATTTTGAATACATGTTAGTTTTTTACATATAAATAATGAAACTACAGGCGTCCAAAAGTTAAGGAACGGTCGATCATTTTTATTGAGTGACTTCTAACTTAATCTATGAAAAGGGGAGAACAATTTTTGTGAATTTTCCAGTGTTTAATAATTGTAGTTAAATAAAATTTTTATATTTGATTTTGAATACATGTTAGTTTTTTTTACATATAAATAATGAAACTACAGGCGTCCAAAAGTTAAGGAACGGTCGATCATTTTTATTGGGTGACTTCTAACTTAATCTATGAAAAGGGGAGAACAATTTTTGTGAATTTTCCAGTGTTTAATAATGGTAGTTAAATAAAATTTTTATATTTTATTTTGAATACATATTAGTTTTTTTTACATATAAATAATGAAACTACAGGCGTCCAAAAGTTAAGGAACGGTCGATCATTTTTATTGAGTGACTTCTAACTTAATCTATGAAAAGGGGAGAACAATTTTTGTGAATTTTCCAGTGTTTTATAATGGTAGTTAAATAAAATTTTTATTTTTGATTTTGAATACATATTAGTTTTTTTTACATATAAATAATGAAACTACAGGCGTCCAAAAGTTAAGGAACGGTCGATCATTTTTATTGAGTGACTTCTAACTTAATCTATGAAAAGGGGAGAACAATTTTTGTGAATTTTCCAGTGTTTAATAATGGTAGTTAAATAAAATTTTTATTTTTGATTTTGAATACATATTAGTTTGTTTTACATATAAATAATGAAACTACAGGCGTCCAAAAGTTAAGGAACGGTCGATCATTTTTATTGAGTGACTTCTAACTTAATCTATGAAAAGGGGGGAACAATTTTCGTGAATTTTCCAGTGTTTAATAATGGTAGTTAAATGAAATTTTTATTTTTTATTTTGAATACATGTTAGTTTTTTACATATAAATAATTAAACTACAGGCGTCCAAAAGTTAAGGAACGGTCGATCATTTTTATTGAGTGACTTCTAACTTAATCTATGAAAAGGGGGGATTTTTTGTGAATTTTCCAGTGTTTAATAATGGTAGTTAAATGAAATTTTTATTTTTTATTTTGAATACATGTTAGTTTTTTACATATAAATAATTAAACTACAGGCGTCCAAAAGTTAAGGAACGGTCGATCATTTTTATTGAGTGACTTCTAACTTAATCTATGAAAAAGGCGGGGGATTTTTTGTGAATTTTCCAGTGTTTAATAATGGTAGTTAAATAAAATCTTTATTTTTTATTGTTTGTTTTGAATACATATTAGTTTTTCACATATAAATAATTATTAATTTTTTACATTTAAACGGGGAAAATTAAAACAAAGTTTAATAACAGCAAATTGTCGACTTCAAATATTCGAAAAAATCTATCTGTACAAGAAAAAACAGCTTATTTGTTACCATTATGATGAAAAAAACCATAGGGGAGATAAAAACGTTGTTTTTCGGGTTATTGAAAATAGAAAAAAAAGGGTTGCTATTGACTGAAAAGAAACAAAAATCGGGCCGACCCCGAATAACAACTAAGAGGGAGGATAGAAAAATCACTTGATCATCTCGTTCTGATTGCTTTAAAACTGCGGCTTCGATATCCCGGTATTTTACATCCGAAACGGGACAAAAAATTTCCCGACAAACGATCCCACAACGATTAAAGGAAGTTGGATTATTTTCAAAAAGTCCATGCTCAAAGCCTTTCATTTCTATTAAAAATAAAAAAACAAAAGTCAGATTGTTATTCACCGAAAAGCATTTGTTTTGGGGAGAAAAAAATGGGAAAAGGTTCATTTTAGTGATGAATCTAAATTCAATCTTTTCAGGTCAGACAAAAGACAACATGCCAGAAGAAAAAATGGAGAAAGGCTGTACCCTAAGCGCATTAAAAGTACAGTAAACTTTAGAGGGGGGCAGTATAATGATATGAGGCATGATATCTTCAAAATGAACTGGCCCCTTTGTGAGGATTGATGGAAAAGTTAATACCCGCATGTACAGAGAATTGATTAGAGAACATGTGGTTCCTAATCTTTCTGATTCTGATATCTTTATGCAAGACAACGCACCGTGCCATAAAGCAAAAATCGTTTTAGAAGAGCTAAATAGATCCAATATTTGCGTTATGGATTGGTCAGCTCAGAGACCCGACCTTAAGCCAATTGAAAATGTTTGGGAAACTATTGGTGATATGATCACAGAAAAAAACAAAAACAAAACAAAACAAAAAATCTTGATGATTTATGGGAATGTATGAAAAAGTCTTGGAATAATATCTCACCTATAACATGTGAACGATTGGTTCTGTCTTGCAGCAAACGATGCCATAGTGTGATTGAAAACAAGAGGCTTTTCACTAAATACAGAAAGGATTCTTTGTTTTCTCATTAACCGTTTCTTAACTTTTGAACACCTACAATTAAATTAAATTTATTAAAAAAATTTAGTAAAAAACTAATATATATTCAAAATCAAAAATAAACATTTTTTTATATAACTCCTAATATTAAACATTGGAAAATTCACCAAAATAATTTTCCCCTTTTTTATGGATAAAGTTATAAGTCATTAAAAAAATGATCGACTGTTCCTTAACTTTTGGACGCTACTGTATGTATATCCAAATGTTTTTCATTTGTAAACAATAATAGAATTATAAATCTCTTATAAACTCAACCCTCAATGAACGTGTAATTTCGCGTAGAATAAGTGAAGTATGCATGGTCCCCCGTGAACGGGGCATAAAAAAATGACTAAGTTCAGCATTTTCCCACCACAATTAGCCCCAAAAGTCCCCAGGAGACGTCAAATCCTGGTGAAAACTAACAGACGGTACAGTTTTAGGTCTTTGAGTTCTGCACCATGCAAAAAAAAAAAAAAAAATTAAATTACTAAAGCCATCATTTGCCCCCCCTATTTAGCCCCCAAATCCCTCTATTTAAATTTGGGTTCACTACCATGCAAAACTGCTAAATAGACATACACATAAAATTTTGGACAAATATGGTAAAATACTCCCAAAAATGAAGTGTTTTTATTAGCCCTAAAAGAGTCCCTGGGGCACACCCAAGAGTTATCGCGAAATATAGACAAACAAAATTACCTAGAAATCAGTTAGTTATAACTTTTCTGAAAGTTTTTTAAAAATCCAAGGCATCAATTTTTTTAATAAGTACAAAAGTGTCAATTTTAGACATTTTAACTCGAAAGGCACACGTAGGGGGGGGTGGCAACTGGAGTTTTCTCGGAAAATCCGTCCTAATACTTTTCTTACTCATATCATGTTTAATGTTTGTGCAAAATTACCAAAAATCTCAAGGCGTAGTTACTGAGAAAAGTCGATCGATCGATTAATCCGTTCAGTCGCGAAAGACAAAGGATACCCCTTGTAATTGTGAGGCAAGGGTTGCGCAATCTCTAACCACACCTCTCCTACATCGACACTGTTTGGGTCCAGTGGCAAGAAGAAGACCAGGACGACTGAAAACACTGCCGAGACAAGCGGAGAGCGCATACAGCACCTGGAAGTATCAAATGGTCACCCATTTAGTACTGACCAGGCTCAACGTTGCTTAACTTCAGTGATTCACCGGGAACCGGTGTGCCAACGTGATTATGCCGTATATTGAGAAAAGTGCGGACAGACGAACGAACGGACGAACGAATCTCCACTTTTCTTTTGTTTGGGGGACAAAAAGCATTGTGTTGAATTCCATCCAAACCATTAAGTACTTATGTTATTTGGAAACAGGGCAAATTTCCCAACAGTCTTTTCAGTGTTTCAGATTGGGGCTATCTAATATTTTAAAAATATCTACATCTTAATCTAATTCTTGATCCTGACGCGCATTACCAATCAATATCCGAGAAACGCAATTGATTTTCATCTGACTTCAGCATGCTATCCGTTAAATCTTTCCGACCTGCCCGTAGGCGCAGCAGTTTCTACATTAATCCTAACAAGCGATTTCAATTAAGCACATTCAAGTATATTCCCGGGACATCTAATCAATTGTGCACATACTAAATTCCACGCACCGTTTTTAAAATAAAGCCATATAACAGAAAAAAATTCATCGGAAGAAAGTGAGTGGATGAGTTGGTCGAAACGTGATGGAACAACAATGATTAAAATTAGGATTGCAGTCCAAAAAATCAATGCACAAATTGTAAAAACCCATCTCAAAAGATTCCACGAAATAACATAATATATAACTGCGGAAATTCCTATGTAATATGCCATATTTTGATGTTAGCATTTTGTGGATGTTCTTATGTCACATGTTGATGCTAGCATTCTGTGGATGTTCATATGCCATATTTTGATGTTAGCAGGCTGCGGATGTTCATATTTCATATGTTGATGTTAGCATTCTGTGGATGTTCATATGTCATATTTTGATGTTAGAATTCTGTGGATGTTCATATGTCATATTTCTATTTTAGCATTCTTTTGATTGCTCATATGTCATATTTGTAGGTTAATATTCTGTGAATGTTCTTATGTCATATTTTGATGTTAGCAGTCTGTGAATGTTATTTTGTCATATGTGTATGTAAGCATTCTGTGGATGTTCATATGTCATATTTTGATGTTAGCATCTGTGGATGTTCATATTTCATATTTTGATGTTATCATTCTGTGGTGTTCATATGTCATATTTTGATGTTAGCATTCTCTGGATGTTCATATGTCATATTTTGATTTTAGCATTCTTTGGGTGTTCATATGCCATATTTTAATGTTAGAATTCTGTGGATGTTCTTATGCCATATTTTGATGTTAGCAGTCTGTGGATGTTCATATGTCATAATTTGATGTCATCATTCTGTGGTATTCATTCATCATATTTTGATGTTAGCATTCTATGGATGTTCATATGTCATATTTTGATGTTAGCATCTGTGGATGTTCATATGTCATATTTTGATGTTAGCATTCTTTGGATGTTCATATTTAATATTGTGATGGTAGCGTTCTTTGGATGTTTATATGTCATATTTTGATGTTCAGCGTCAATAAGAACGCCCTATATTATTGTAGCTCTTTTATGAAAATTGCGAGAAAATTTATCTAACCTAGCGGGGACGCCCGACGAAGCCCGACGTAAAATATGCTTTAATATGATATTTTATTTCGTGCAAATTCCGTATATATTATTATAAAGTTAATTTTCCATCGATTTTAATGAATATAAAGTTGTGATTTAAAAATATTTTGGATGACTAGGGTGCATTAGTTTAATCGAAACCGAAACGAAAACTTGTCGAGAATCTATACTCTTATAAATTCGTTTTTCTTTTGTGTGCATTGATATTCATATAAAAAAACGTCTTTTCTATTTATTTAAAAAGAAAATATAATTTTTTTATAAATGGCTTGTGGAATTGCATTCATTAGCAAACGATCTAGCTAATTTGTATATTCTCTTAACCATTCATTTTAATTAATTCCCTATTAGTTTTTTCGGTGTTCTGATGGGATGATCATCTGTAGTTAACTATTGCGTGTAATTATATTCATGCACATATTCTACATGATTTATACTTGCATAATATTTGCGTAAAAAGTTTACAGTAAACAAAAAATTGTTTCCATATACATTTATGTATACGTATATAGTTTTGCTTAATCTATCTATCTATCTATATATATATATATATATAAAAGTGAACGTTTTGCTCAGCATACACCGTCAAACATCCGGACAACGCCGGGGGGAAATGCTAGTATATCTATAAAAATAAATGTGTCTGAGTGTCTGTGTGTGTACATTTTCCTACGAAATAACTCTGTCAATTTTAAGTCTACAGACTCGAAATTTGTTATACACGGTACTGAAATTTGGGAAAAAAATCTTTGTGATCTATTTTCGTACAGAATTTTGGCGATTAAGGGGTCAAAGTTCAACAATTTGACCTTTGAGAACTCTACCAAACTACTCCGATAATTTTGGGTGTAAACACTGAAAACTTTAGATATAGGTTCTTGGGCATGGATCTTACTTAATAACTTGATTTGAGCCCAAAACCATAAATATTAAGGAGTAATAATAGGGGTCAAATTTAAAACAATTGACCTTTTTTGTGTTTTTTTTTTTGCTCAGCATACACCGTCAAACATCCGGACAACGCCGGAGGGAAATGCTAGTATATCTATAAAAATAAATGTGTCTGAGTGTCTGTGTGTGTACATTTTCCTACGAAATAACTCTGTCAATTTTAAGTCTACAGACTAGAAATTTGTTATACACGGTACTGAAATTTGGGAAAATCTTTATGATTGGTTTCCGGCCAGAAATTGTGCTGTTAAGTGGTCAACGTTCAACGATTTTACCTTTGAGAACTCTACCAAACTACTCCGACAATTTGGGGTCTAAACACTTGAAACTTTAGATATAGGTTTCTTAGAAATGGATCTAACTTAATAACTTGATTTGATCCCAAAACAATAAATGTTAAGGGGTCATAATAGGGGTCAAATGAAAAAATTGACCGTTTCTTTTGCTCAGAATCCACCTTCAAACACCCGGGCAACGCCGGGCAACCATGCTTGTATATCTATAAACATGAAAATGTCTGTGTGTGTGTCTGTGTGTACATTTCCCTAAGCAATAACTCTGTCAATTTTCAGTCTACAGACTCCAAATTTGATATACAGGTTACTGCTATTTAGGAAAATCTTTGTAATGCGTTTGCTACCATAAATTTTGTTGTAAAGGGGTCAAAGTTCAACGATTTGACTTTTGAGAACTCTACCAAACTCCTTCGCCAATTTTGGGTCTAAACACTTGAAATTTTAGATATCGGTTACTTGGACATGGATTTAACTTATTAACTCAATTTGAGCCCAACACAATAAATGTTAAGGGATCATAATAGGGATCAAATTAAAAAAAAAATTGACCTCTGCGGTCTCTACGAAATTACTCAGACAATTTCTGGTCTACACATTTGAAATTTCACTTAAAGGGTATTCAGAGATAGGGCAATGTGTGTTATCGGTTTTGGTCGAAAATTTAAGGTTATCAATATATAAATGTATGTATGTATGTACGTTTGCACGTCTGCCTAAAATATTCGACAGAGGCGACGAATCTTTAAAAGATAAGTATCGTTTTGAAGTTCGACAATTATCGAAAAATTTTCTGAAAACATTAATATCTGCACCTTTAACTGGGCAGTTCTCTACAGGGGGGGGTCGCTTTGTCGCCGATATTTTTAAAAGTCATCCTCTCCTTTCGATTGTCTAGCCTTAATTAAAGCATACGTCACTTCAGGTTTGGTGTAGTCGTAACAGCATAGACATAAGTTTTTTCCCCCGTTCTTTTCCTCCTTCCCGGTACGGGTTCGAGCCTGTTTTCCTATTACCACTATTTTTTTTTTGCTCAACACGCACACCCAAACATCCGGGCAACGCCAGACTGAAATAGACATTTATATTTTTGTTTACTCTATCTATTATATCTATAAAGTGAACGTGTAGCTGCGTCTGTGTGTCTGTGTGTCTGTGTGTGTGTACATTTGCCTACGCAATAACTTTGTTAATTTTAAGTCTACAGACACGAAATTTGATATATAGGGAACTAAAATTTGAAAAAAATCATAGTGATCCATTTCAGCCCACAAATTTGCCTGTTAAGGGGTCAAAGTTTTACGATCTAACCTTTGAGAGTTTTACCAAACTCCTCCGACAATTTTGGGTCTAAACACTGGCAATTTTAGATATAAGTTCCCTGGACATAAATCTAAGTTAGTAATATGATTTGAGCGCAAAACAATATACGTTAAGGGGTCATAATAGGGGTAAAAATTAAAAAAAATGACCGCTTTTTTTTTGCTCGACATACACCTCCAAACATCAGGGCAACGCCGTGTTGAAATGCTAGTATTTCTATAAAAGTGGAAACGTGTGTGTGTGTGTGCGTGTGTGCGTGTGTGTATGTATGTGTGTGTGTGTGTACATTTCCCTACGGAATAACTCTGTCAATTTTCAGTCTTCAGACTCGAAATTTTATATACAGGGTACTCAGATTTGAGAAAATCCTTGTAATTCATTTTCCGCCAGAAATTTGGATGTTAAGGGGTCAAAGTTAAACGATTTGAGCTTTGAGAACTCTACCAAACTCCACCGTGAACTTTTGGGGATAAACATTTGAAAAATTAAATATAGATTGGACATGGATCTAACTTAATAACTTGATTTGAGCCCAAAACAATAAATGTTAAGGGGTCATAATAGACGTCAATGTTAAAAAAATTACCCCGCCTTTTTTTTGCTCAACCTACACCTCCATACACTCAGGCAAGGCCGGGCTGAAAGTCTAGTATATATATATATATATATATATATATATATATATATATATATATATATATATAATTATCCACAGATACGTTTTTCGTCGTCTACGACTAATCAGAGTGGCTAAATCTAGCAAGATTCGAAATCGGGACCCAACGGGAATGAACCTGAACCCTTTCTTATTCATCGCGCACGACTGTTTGGATATATCCCGATTTACTTAGATGTTGTTTTTCTTGTGTTTGCGATACGTTTTTGGAATGGATGTGTGTGTGTGTGTGTGTGTGTGTGTCTGGTCACGAATAGGATCCTATATGGTTGCCTATTTTAAAAAAAAAACTGATTACATTTAATGATAGAAGATGTATTGAGACACAGGAATGGGTATGTTTGGTCTGGCATAACGGTGGTTCATTAAAATTGTCGGGTCTGCGTTCGCGGCCTGTCCACAAAGTATGGAAATAAAAAATGTAAAAATAAAAAGACGTTTACAAGTGTTTTTGATATAGATGTACATAATACTACTTTGATAAGTATGTTTTAGCTTACATAGAGATGGTATAATAAAATTGTTGGTCTGCGTTCGTGCCTGGCCTCCATAAGATAGAATAGAAATAGGCACAAACTTTAATAAAGACTGATCATATCTATCTGCATAAGTATACTTTGATAGTTAAGTTTCAGTTTGAAGAAATATGGTATAATAAAATTATGGGGGGGGGTGTTCGTTCGCACCTGACCTCCATAGAATGGAAATATGTCACGAAGTTTAACAAGATTTTTTAATATAGATCCACAGAATATTGTGATAAGTGTTCAGTATGAACAGCTATGGTATAATAAATTATGGGGTTTATCTATTTTATTTTTACTTTCATCATATTTTGCTTTGGTTTTGATACCCCCAAATTCGAAGCTATATCTTTACAACCCTTCCTTTCACAACTTATCATACTTTCATAAATCAGAGTCCATTTTCTGTAGGCTGTTTGTGAACCCAGTCAACGAGGGGTATTTTTGCTATATATATATATATATATATATATATATATATATATATATATATATATGCTAGCATTTCAGCCCGGCGTTGCCCGGGTGTTTGGATGTGTATGTTTAGCAAAAAAAAAGTGGTAGTAGGAAGGCAGGCTCGAACCCGTACCGCAAAGAAGGAAATGAACGGGGTAAAACCTAACGTTTATGCTGTTACCACCACCGCCAAACCGGAAGCGACATTTTTAAAAATTAAGGCTAGATAATCTAAAGGAGAGGATAACTTTAAAAAATATCGGCGAAAAAAGTGCCCCCCCTGTAGAAAAGTGCCTAGTTGAAGGGAAAGATATTAATGTTTTTAGCCAATTTTTCGATATTTGTCGTATGAAAGATCGAACTTTAAAACGATACTGATCTTGGTAAAATCCGTTGCCTCCATTGAAAGTTTAAGGCAGACATGTAAACATACATACATACATACCTTTATATATTGGTAACTGAAAATTTTCGACTCAAACTGATGAAAAAGCTTGCCTACTTCTAAATACACTTTATGTAAATTTTCAAATATTTAGACCAGAAATTGTCTGAGTAATTTGGCAGAGACCGCAGAGGTCAATTATTTTTTGACTTTGACCCTTATTATGACCCCTTAACATTTATTGTTTTGGGCTCAAGTCACGTTATTAAGTTAGATCCATGTCCAAGGAACCTATATCTAAAACTTCAAGTGCGCAGACCCAAAATTGTCGGAGGAGTTCGGTAGAGTTCTTAAAGGTCAAATCGTTGAACTTTGAGCCCTTAAGTCGCCAAATTTCTGGCCAAAAATCGATCACATCGATTTTTCCCAATCTCAGTACCCTGCATATCAAATTTCGAGTCTGTAGACTAAAAATTGACAGAGTTATTGCGTAGGAAAATGTACAATATGCTCAATCCGTTAAATCCAAGGTAGCTGAGCAGCGGCTTGGTTCCTACCAGTTCTGGCAAATAACAAATAGGATCCTGAACAGAAACGTGCGTTCTATCCCAACCATTATCAATGCACCATGGTCATCTCGACCGCATCCGACAAAGCCAAACTTTGCGGCAAATTCTACCCTATGCGACGAAGGCCATCAACTCCCCATATTCCCTCCTATAACAGACAACACGCTATGCAACATACAAATATATGTTCGTGAGGTCGCCAATTATAGTGTTAACAAAATTACAACTAGAACTTGCTCCCATACTTACCAAACTGTTTAAGCGTTGCCTTAAGGAGAAGTTCTTTCCATCAACCTGGAAAATCTCATCAATATGTCCTGTAATTAAGAATTCAGGTGATAAGTCACCCCCCTTTCAGTACAGACCTATAAGTCTTCTGTGTGTCATGAGTAAGTTGCTGGAATCCACAATAAATAGAGAAATAGTCAACCACCTCAACAGAAATTACCTTCTTAGCGACACGCAATATGGTTTTCGTTCTGCTAGATCTACAGTAGATGTGCGAACGGTTATATCTCATAGGATTAGCGAATCTCTCGACAAAGGCGTCATCTCTAGGGTAATTGCTCTCGCCATATCAAAGGCCTTTTATAAGGTTTGGCATAAAGGCCTACTACACAAGATTTGGAGCTACGATATAGCTGGAAATGTTTTCTCGATCATTAAATCATTTCTCTCAGATAGGCTCATAAAAGTAGTGGTTGATGGGCAGAAATCAGAGGCCCACAGTATTAACGCTGGAGTCCCTCAGGGGTCCATACTGGGCCCAACTCTCTTCCTGATCTACATCAATGATCTCCCAAAACACATACTAAAATCTTTCGTTGACATCTATGCTGATGACACCACCATCCATGGCAACGCATCAAAGGCCGTAAATGATAATGTTCTCTCTGATTCTTTCTCCTCTGATCTTGAGCGCGTGGTACAGTGTGGAAAGAGGTGGCTGGTTACCTTTAATGCATCTAAGACCAAGCTCCTATCTCTGCATAATAAACGCTCTGATCCCCATCTGGCATCAATTGAAATGGATGGCTCTCGTCTAGGGGAGTCCCCATGTTTTGATAAGCTTCTGGGTTTGAGCTTTACTCCTGATCTGAAATGAAACACATACATCAAGTTTGTGGCCACGGTCGCTTGGAAAGATGGTGGGATCCTTCTACCGCTCCAGAAGATATCTCACTAATGATGCGAATCTCTATCTATATAAAAGCCAAGTACGACCAAAGATGGATCACTGCTGCCATATCTGGGCGGGAGCTGCTAAAAACAGCCTATCATTCCTTGACAGAGTACAAAAGAGACTTCGTGGCTTAGTGGGGGATGCCCTTTTCTCTACCCTGCAACCTCTCTCCCACAGAAGAGACGTTGCGAGCCTGTCATTGTTTTATCGTTATTTCCATGGCAAGTGCTCGTCTGAGCTCCATTCTCTGGTCCCCCCTCGCCAATCTTTTTCAACAAACACCCGACTAGCTGAACCCACCGTCAATAATTTTCCCCACTCCTTATCTGTGCCTAAATCAAAACGTAGATCATATGAACAAAGCTTCTTTCGTAGAACTGCACGCCTGTGGAACGCTGTTCCGCTTGTCTGTTTCCCTCCCGACTTCAACCTGGATGTCTTCAAGTCCAACACAAACAAATTCTTGATGAACCGCCCCCCGTCTAAGTAATGACACCTTACCAATTCTCCGATAGTATTGCTACACTATCCCTTTGATTACTGTACACACAATATCTCTTATCCCCAAGTGGCCATTGGGCCTTGATAAGTTGTGAACTCCATGTAAAAAAATGAACACAGACACACGCACAGACACACAGACACGTTCACTTATATATATATATATATATATATATATATACATATACATATATATATATATATATATATATATATATATATATATATATATATATATATATATATATATATATACCAGTTTTATCCGAACCAACAATGATTGGATGTAAATTGATTTGTCTTATCTGACATAATCTGTTCGGCGTAAGACGAGCAGCTGAAAGAAAAACAGACATGAGAGAAAAAGGATATCATCAGAAGTTGGTGTCGGTAAAACAAAACAAAACACAAAACAAAGAATAAACACACACACACACACACACACACACACACACACACAAAACGCACAATGTTACGGATTTTCTTTTTAGTTGCTGATTGATCATTTGTATTATTCGAAATACTGGTCTCATCTAACATGTTATTTCTTAGAACATTTCGGCTTACATAAGCTTCGATTTTTTTCCTTTCTTATGTCGTTTTCACCTCGCATTCTTTGAGCGATTTTTCTGACAAAATGGGAGAAGGGGAACTGCTTTTTTCTAGGTCTGTATTTATCCCTACAACACTTTTCACTTCCTAATATTTCGCACCCCCCAAGTGTTTTAGCTTCTCACGGCAAGGGACTTCATTCAGTGTCTGGATCGATTTCCCTAAAAACAAAATAGAAAGAAATAACGTATTTCACTTGTACACCCTCAACTTAAATACTCCTTCCACAACCAACCTTACATGTTGCAAAATCACACCCTTTACTCTGGAGGTAGCCAGGTGACTGAAAAGCTTTTGTTCTAATGGCTTTCTTCAAACCGCTTAGCTTCGGAATTCCCTGATTGTTATCTGTGTTGGATAGCCGGGTATTAAAACGGGTATATGTTATATTCCAGTGGCTGTGTGTATATATTCTGTACATATATACACGTTTATGTAACAACTATCTTATTGAATATGCGTCTGATCTTCATACAAAATGTCACAAAACAACTTATAAGGGATGGAATAAACATCTTTGTCTCTTGTCAGACAAATGAAAACATACGTTCGCAAAAAGGACAAGTACTAGGAAACACACTTGCCCCATCTTTGATCTTGTTGGACGGAAATCTACAAATAAAATTCTACCACGAACAACAGACCTTGGATTTATTTCGGCAACCTTTACTCAAAATGTTGTCCCCATTTTATTTCGGCAACCTTTATTTAAAATGCTGTCCTCATCTTATTTCGGTAACTTTTATTCAAAATGTTGTCCCCCATCTTATTTCGGCAACCTTTATTCAAAATGTTGTTCCTATCCTATTTCGGAAACCCTTATTCAAAATGTTGTCCCCATCTTATTTCGGAAACCTTTATTCAAACTGTTGTCCCCATCTTATTTCGGCTACCTTTATTCAAAATGTTGTCCCCATCTTATTTCGGAAACCTTTATTCAAAATGTTGTTCCTATCCTATTTTGGAAACCTTTATTCAAAATGTTGTCCCCATCTTATTTCGGAAACCTTTATTCAAAATGTTGTCCCCATCTCATTTCGGCAACCTTTATTCAAAATGTTGTCCCCATCTTATTTCGGAAACCTTTATTCAAAATGTTGTTCCTATCCTATTTCGGAAACCTTTATTCAAAATGTTGTCCCCATCTTTATTTCGGCTACCTTTATTCAAAATGTTGTACCCATCTCATTTCGGCAATCTTTATTCAAAATGTTGTCCCCATCTTATTTCGGAAACCTTTATTCAAAATGTTGTCCACATTTTTGAACGCTAATAGCGTCTTGTCTAAATCTTAATTATCGATCTTGCCCCTGTTTGGTGCCGCTCTTCTGTCGACCGTCTTTCTCTCCCCAATCCCTCCGTTACAGACTCTCCTAACTAACTTTCTTACGTGTCTCTTTGCTTGTTACGCCATGTATCTACATAACAAAAAATCCTTGCCTAGTCTTTTGTCACGTATCTTTGTTTATTAAATGCATACATTCCAATCCGATATTATTAACCATCCTTCTAAACATTTTATTGTATTACATATTTCTGGTTTAAATATTTCTACATTAAATTCCAGTCTTATTTCCAAACATTTTTCCGTTATTAAAACACTTTGTTATTTTAATTACATTGTCACCTTGACAAATGACGGTCAGTAGCCTCTTTATCTGGGAAATCCGACGTTGCCCAGGTCACTATATAATACCTGTTTTGCTCACTATACCAAAACAAAGGGATTTAAATGTAATGTGAACAGACCATTTGGTTGCAAAATACCCAACTTAGGATACCCTAACTCATGGCAACAATTTTCGTTTCACTAACCATTAAGTTAAGACTATTAAATAAAATACAAACGCATAAAACCAATTGGTGTGTTTCTTTCTGCCAGTTACGCTTTTAGTGCATTATAAAAATGATGTAGATTGTTTTTAATTAGTGGTTTCATGTTACGTCCCGCGCTTATAGAGGTATTTATTTATATTAGTGAGACCTGCGGAAATCCCACAGCGGCATATTTCATATATAACACTGGTCAACAACAAATTTGTTGTATGCGTTTTTTTTCAGCTTATTTAGAGTGAATCTGATGTGCTTAATTCAGACATCACATTGGTTTTGCTCAGTCAGGTCAATTTTTTTTAGATATGGCCACGTGTCATTTTTACGTTTTTTGTTCACATGTGCGCATGTGTGGAGCATCTTAAAAAAGTTTGTGGGGGTAATTTTTTAATTACATTTTCACCCCAAACAAGGCACATTGCCACTTTGATGTAGGGGGCTACTATCAGGGACCTAAGTTGCAAAAGTACTATGTAGGGAGTTGAGCAGCAAGATGTCTGTTCACGTTACGTTTGAACTTCTGCATGTCATTATAGTTGGGTAAGCAAGAAACCGGAACAGAATTTCAAAGTCTTGCAGTTCTGAGGACGAAGCTATTACAGTAAAAGACCTTCTTACATCTAGGGATCTCAACTCTGTAGGGGTGGGATTTCGCTGCTTGTCGTGTTTGTACGGGGTATTTTCTTCGAGGGTGTAAAAGGGCTAGTAGGTCGTCAGAGCATCCACCATTAAAATACTAGTAAAACAAGCAGAGGGATGCAGCATTTCGTCGAGAGGACAGGGACTGAAGTTTTGATGACAGTTCCGGACGTATTAGGTTGGCGACACTCTTTTGGACCCTCTCTAGGAGCGAGAGACTAGTAGGAGATACACCAGCTCAAATGTAACAGCAGTACTCCATACATGGGCGAATGGTGGCTTTATAGTAAGGATACTTTCAGGCGTAAGTAACTTTCTAGCACGATAGAGATAACTCGCTTTCTTTGCAGCAGCCTTAGCAATGATCTCGATGCAGTGTGGAATACGTTTTTTTTTTTAAATTTATGGACTGGATTAACTTTTAAAAGAGTTCGATCTTTCGTCTTTAATTTATTTATTTTTATTTTTTGAAATTTTGATTTGGTGTGTGTGAAAGCTGGCAATCCTATTTGTTTATTTTCGAGGCAACCTGTTCATTAATGCCGTTGCTTTTGTGCGTATTCTTATCTTCTGCGAACCTATTTTTGTTTTGCAGGTTAATGAGATGACTTAGTTCAGAAGATCGTGCAGAAATAAGGTCGACGTGTTCTGCTTCATATGTGGAAACGACATCATTTCTCCCAATAGGAAACCAGTTACAAGTCCCGGGCTTATTGAGTTATTTATTTATACTAGCAGGACCTGTGGAAATTCCACAGTGACATATTCCATATATAATATATTGCTGCTGGGTATTCTGTGGACGTTCAGTGTGAACGAATCCACCCGATATTATTGTTCCTATTAACTTGCCTCGCCACTAAGTTAGACACAAGAACGGTTTTTAGTGTGAGGAAAATTCAGTTCCCCAAAAAGGAGCACATTGGATTGGAACAAAAATAAAAATTGTCTCAATCATGAAGGATTGCTTCCCACTGACCGAGAATAGAAAAGGTTAACTGCAGCATCAGAACCGATACTACACTCTGATCTTGGCCAGAAGGTTTTATCTAAGTACTCTGCTTTATGTAGAGTAAGAATATATTTGGTTATTATGGTTTATCTCCAAATATTTTTATAAGAGTCTGTGGTATATTTTTATAGTACGGACGTTCGGTGCGTACAGAAAACCAATGGTATTATTAGACTGTCTGTAGACAGAACAGATGCTACCCTTGTATCGAAGCCAAAAAAACAAAGAAGGAATATTTTAGTTCCACGTACGACCCCAAAGAGATATCCTCCTTTTTGTTCTAATATTCTTTTTAGATTGCGTCTTCGGTGATCGGGAGATGCTATTTATTTAAAAAATTATAAAAGGGTTTAAAATGCTACGAATATTAAATTAGCGTATCTATATATCGTAATAACTTGCAAAATGTTACAGATCGTTCATGTACATCAGGTGGTTCATTTTTCCTCTGTATTGGAGAACTTGTATCCGGCTTGGCACTTTCTCAGAATACTGTTCAAGGGCATAATGGCTATGATGAACAATAGTGATGATAGTGAGTCTCCTTGAAAGATGCCTATTATTATTATTATTATTATTATTATTATTATTATTGTTATTGTTATTATTATTATTATTATTATTATTATTATTTGATTTGGGCAAAGAAAAATAAACAATCAAATTGGGGAAGAAATGATTGACGTGTGAGAGGAATGTGAAAATAGAAAATATATGTAAACTAGATTGGGGTTACATCTGGTTGGTCTGAGACACGTAATGATGTGACGTAAAGAAACACGTGATGTATGTAGATTTGAGGAGATTATAGGAGTCGTTAGCTGAACATCAGAGAGAACGGACGACCAAGATGACATGGGAAGCGGCGTCACTTCGGACAGCCAAGATGTAAAGAACGTGTAATCTCAAAAATTCCGGCCAAATCAAGAGAATAAATATTCATAAATAGTTCAGGTATGTGTTGTGTTATTTCCATCTTTTAAAAACTGTTTCGATACGTCCACGTCAATCTGTTCCTGTTAGAAATGCTGCATAAATGTTAAAATATACAGACTAGACGATCAACTAAATGGTACAACGTATATACATTCGCATTTACGCGTACATGAATATGCAGAAAAAGATAAACCCAACTATAAAACATGTACGTCGTTATGGAATATATTCGCATACAACATATGGCACGTTTTATAATATATGTCTCCCACTTAACTATATAACATATCCCTTTTCAAACACCTGCCTATAAAACAATAGCAATTAAATTAAAAGCCATAAAACATAGAAACCTCTTTTATTAAGACGTTATTAATTTTGAGCGGACTACCTACAACGTGTAAACATTCTTACAGCTAAATAAGTAATATCCTCTATTTTTATTCCGCCTAAATGGATCGGCGGAATTTGGAATTGCATTGATGTCATCAGTTAACTGATACATGCATAGCCTTAAATTTCCATCTCTTTATTGCAAATATTAACAGTGTAAGACACTAAGAAGGCAGCCCCTTCATATACATGAGCCAAACGCAGAGATATATCAATAGATTTTTGGTAAATGTGAGAGAGGGCGTTATATGCCGTAAAGTACTTGTATCCGTCTGATATGTTTGACGTTCATCTTCGTCGCCAACTGTTATGTTTGCAGGTTGAACCAAATGACGTATAAGGCAATACAAATGAAGACTCAGCAAACAAAGGTAGATCAATAAGAAGTGTATTAGGAAAAGTATATTTACAGTATATTTACATAATGGTTGTCAAGTAACAGAGTCTTGGCTGGAGAATATATCTGCTCTCAGCTAGGCCTTCGGTGGCTTCTGGTTAACACACACTCAGACTAACCGAGTCTTGCTATTTATGTGTAATATTATCCACATATGCAAATGAGTGGGTGCCACCACAACACCGTCAAATATAAATAATATGTTCTGAATCGGAAAGTTTGAAGTTGAATGTAAGGTAAAAATAATCTTTTCTTTCCAAAAACAAAAAAAACATGTAAAACTTGTGTAAAAGCAAACATACAAATGAGGAGTAGAGTTTTTAGAATAAGTAATTATATAGCAAACATGCAACAAGTATGGGCTTCAGGATGTGGTATTTGGTTCTTTTTTGCGGCGGGGGAGGGTTAAATGTAGAACTGTCTGATGTTAAAAAAAAAACACTAAAATAGTCAATGTCAAATTTCTTTCCAACTCAACCAAAAACTTAAATATTACGACTTTAAAAGGCTTTCAGGGGCGCTGAAAACGAATACCCCATTTAAATTTAGAGCAGATAAGTGGTTTTCATTATATGAAAAAAAAAATGATTGTTTTACAAAGGAATCACTTTTCTATATAAATATAATATTAACAGATTGATAATGGAATGTTACTTTTTAGTAGACTGATATAAAAATTTAAGAAAGACACAACTGATGCTTTTCTAATAATTAAAAAAGAAAAACAAAAGAAAAGAAAATTATTTTTATTTGCGTATTTAAAACAGTGTGCCTGTTTATTATATCTTTTAAGTAAACTCTAAGATGCTTATACCTGCTGGCACATTTATTATATAGGGGTCACATTTAGAGAGAGATATTATATTATATGAGTTGTGTGTTCGTATTGGAGAGAGACAGGGTACAGTTTAATACAGAGACGGATGGAGACATTTGTTAATTCTTGATAGAGAGTAGGATACATTTCTTAAGATAGCGGAGAAACACATTACTTAAAGGATGGGGTTTATACAATGTTCATTATAAATACAATTTCACTTTACCTTCTTTTGGTAGAATGACGCAACACAAGACGCAGTTACAAAATGATGATGTTCTTTTTATTTCTTCGACCGGTCAATGAAGACATTCTAGAAATTCAAAGTCACTGCATGATTTCAACTTCTAACCCTTCGCTTCCAAAGGGGGATTCCTTCTGACTCGACCCTCCTGTCTGACCATGTCTGTCGACTCTGTCCGACCCCTCTCTCCTTGTCTAACTAAAACTAGCCAACTATATTGAGTACTTATCTCATAACCATGACGACATCACAAGGTCAACAACGTGCAGATCGATCCGATGGCCTGAACATGCTTCACGTGTCTCGTTCCCCCATGTCCAATCATGTGTTCGACTCACGTGGTCCTGAACTCACGTGCTCTGTTCACACATGTATTCTTCTAAACAATTTTCGAGTAACCTATTTTTCAATATGTTTTCTATTGTTAGCTTCTAGATAACCTTATTTTAATTTAATTTTCATAGACAGAATTGAATTATCAAAATCCTTTTTTTACAAATAACATTTCTAAACAATCGAATTCCTTTTCAAACCAACATATCTGCTATTTATTTGAAAAATAACAATCGGAATTCTCCTGAATCTTAATTCCAAACCTAGCTTTCCAGGTTCGAATTCTCGGTCTATCCTATCTAATTTTTACTTACTTACAAAAATAGGGGACTTGTTCTTGTAACACATTTTAACATTAGTATTTGGCGAGCACATGCCTTTCCGGTTTAATATAAAAAACGTAGAGAGTACTACATGTGTTTACTGATAACGCAACGCAAGGATCGACTTTTTACTTCAAAACTTAAGAATTCTTCCTCTGACAGGGAATTTTAAATTCTAAATTAATTAATACTAACATTTCAATAAGCGTTGCCCGGGTGTTTGGGTGTGTGTGTTGAGAAAAAAGTGGTAATGGGAAGGCAGACTCAAGTCCGTACCGTCAAGGAGGAAAAGAACGGGGAAAACGTGACGTCTTTGCTGTTACGAGCACCATCAAATAGGAAGTGATGTAGGTTTAAATTAAGGCGAGACAATCAAAAAAATTCGGCGAAAAAACCCACTACGCCCTGTAGAA
Organism: Euprymna scolopes; assembly: GCF_053919585.1. NCBI lineage: Eukaryota > Metazoa > Mollusca > Cephalopoda > Sepiida > Sepiolidae > Euprymna > Euprymna scolopes. Next base: position 96,941,296 of record NC_136503.1, on the reverse strand, counting down.
AAGTTTTCAGTTAAGGGTGAAGAAATTAATGTTTTTAGCCAATTTTTCGGTATTTGTCGTATGAAAGGTCGAGCTTCAAAACGATACTGATCTTGTAAAAATCCGTCGCCTCTGTCGAAATTTTAGGCAGACATGCAAACATACATACATACATTTATATATTGTTAGCTCAAAACTTCGACCCAAACCGATTAAAAAGCTTGCCCTATATCTGAATACACTTTATGTAAAATTACAAATGTTATGACCAACTTTCTAAGTAAAGCAGGGAATCTTCGAAGCGGAGACGTTAACCTTAATATCGTTTAAAAATCATTAGCAAAAACTACGTAGACAGATACACGATAAAATCTAAACCGTAAATTGTCTATGGCATCATAGCGTATTGGGTTAGTGCACCGGACTGAAATACATAAGGTCCGGGGTTCGAATCCTAACGACAGTCAAACTACGCCGAAGAGGAGTAGGGTCTCGAAACACGCGTGTCTGTAGATTACTGCTTTTTAAAAAATAATAAATAAATAAAAAAAAATACGTCCAAATAAAAAATGGGGGACTTTCTGAGAAAAAAACACCGGATCTTCGTGACGGAGAAGTTAACCTTAATATCGTTTAAAAAAAAAACAACAAATCTCTCTCTCTCTCTCTCTCTCTCTCTCTCTCTCTCTCTATATATATATATATATATATATATATATATATATATATATATATATATAGAGAGAGAGAGAGTTTTCCACACAAATTCCTTCTAAAAAAAAACTAAAATGGTGTCTCTTTTAGAGTGAGGGCTCTATTTAAACAAACTGATCCATAGCTGCACGTGGCCGGGTACGGCTAGCAATAAATCATGAAACTGCATTAATTAGGAATAGGGGATCCATAATCGAACAATATTCACTCGGATGTAATCGCGACACACAAAATAAATAACACACAGGCTATCGCATTAATACATAGTATTGTTGAAAGTCATAAAAACTATGCTCCTTTCCCACTACTAACCCTAAGTATGGGTGCCAATACGAAAAATATAGCAATCACATGTGATTTTATGATTTTGCTGATGGGCCTTAAAATTATTGGTAAACATTAGTTAACTGCTTAAAAAGTTATAATGTACCAAATTGGATGCGTTTACATTATATTTATATGCACAATTGAACCCCCATTTAAATTTTACAACTTCTTAATGTTTGCCTTTCCAAAGTTTTGATAAACTTGTGTGATTTTCATCTATATTTTCACTTGTGTCAAAACCAAACAAAATATAAGGAAACAGGAAATATTTGAAAGGATGTGGTGAACATACAAAACCAGCACCAGAAAAACTTCCAAGCATGTTACATCTTTGATATTAAAGTCGCAAGTGTCTAATAAACGCCATATGGCAATTTATCAAATAGGTGCAGAAATGTTTTTAAACTCTATGATATTGAATAGGCAAGTGACGTCTACAATATTTACTTTGCTTACAATAAAAACTAATAAAAATAAATTAAATTAGGGTTGGAAAGTCTGAGGATTTTCTTGTGTCTAAAAAGGTGCAATAAAACTTTAATTATTTCAGAAGACACCGATGACAAACATCCCACTGTATAGCTGGCACCAACGAAATTTATCCCCCCCAGAGCATTTAAAATTTGTTAATAATCATACGAGTATGAACTCCTTCAGCTGAAGGCACATAGACATTTTAACGAATAGATGCTAAACAGTTACAAAGCCAATAGAGAAATTATAAATGACCAACAAATAAAATAAATGAAACTCTGCTAATCAATGTTAAATCTGTAAATAATATTTATAACGCATTCTGTGACCCTTGTCAGTCTTTTGTTTCGAAGGAACAACTTCTAATAAAAAAGAAAAACACAATTTGATCTTGTTTCATTTTTTAGTTAAAATTTTAAATTTTAAAGAATCGGTTTGGAATCGAAAATTAGACCATAATTTTTTTCGATTCCGATACCGAATCCGATACCAACAAAGGTTTCGATTTTTCTGATTGCCAATTCCGATTCTGATTAATCGTCCCAACATTAATATATATACATATATATATATATATATATATATATATATATATATATATATATATATATTGAGTATAACAATTAATAATTGTAAATTATAAATTAGTTTCAAAATGATGAACAAACAAAATTAAATTGAGTGTACGATCGTTTCGGAAACGATTTTCATTTTATTCAAATAAAGCAATAAACATTGACAATAATTGACAAAGATTATGTTTTTGAATACAATCTCCTCATCAGCACAAGGAGGGTTGAACACACACCAAAATAAAACTGCATCTTTTAGTAAGTAAGATTGGTAGTCCTTATTGAATTGCATTAGAAAATTTATTTATAAATTTCGTCAGTACATAAATTGACAAGTTACCGTATTTTAGCCACAAATGGTTGAAAACGTGCCCTGAAAATCAATCCATTATCATTAAGCTTAAATAGATCTAGCAATTTTAAACATATTTTTATTGCATACTACCAGACTGCCTGGCGTTGCCCAGTCGTAAAGTACGCATAATATTATATTTAAAATCATACAGAAACTGAGATATGTATATGCGAGTATAATGTTTTTTTTATTTCTAAACAGTTCACTTTTTGTAAGTTAAAAATAAACTGTAAGTAAACAAAATACTGAGATCAAAATCCAAACCTAAAGACAGTAAATTAAGTACGATAAACATTAGGCCAGCTTGACACGATAATTAAATCGTGTTTTAAAACCTACTCATTCTTTAAATTAGGAATCTGTCACGTGAACCATTCAATCATGCGCAGTCGTGAAACAGTTGACAAACATAAAGATCCGATGATTTTCACGTAACAAATTTTTAAAATTTAACCCCTTAGCAGCCCTTATTCTGAATGAAACCCGATTAAAAAAATTTCTATCATGTTTACAGAACCCTGTATACCAAATTTCAAGTCTGTAGATTAAACCTTCCTTAATTATATAGGTTAAGAAGTGTCCCCTCCAGACATTGTTACTTTTAAAAGTTTTTAGATATAAATTAAAGGTACATCTACCATCATCATCATCATCATCATCATCATCATCATCATCATCATCATCATCATCATCATGCAGTCCGTCAGTCTTGACGATGACTAGTTGGAGTCTCAGTGCTTTATTCTTCGGTGTTGGCGTAGTCACACTCCATCACCACAGGAATTTCCACCTTGGCTCCAAACTTACTTGTGCAGTTCAGATGCAGTATTTTTTCCGCATCAGATAGACACCCTCTGAACCTCCAATGCTCATATCCAGTGGAGCGATACCGCGACGACTGGCAGCAGAGGAGGCCGCAGCTTCTGGCCGAAAGTAATCTCAGTGAGGTAAACAGTCGCCCTTTCGTGTCCGTTACTACTCCTTTTCTTTCTGGATGAGGTTCCATAGTCTTTTAAGTAAAACTGCAAGGCAGCAGTAGGATTTGAAGTCAGAGTTCCCATCTCTTAGCCTTTTGCTGTGATAAGGCCCAAAAGGCAGTGGTGTTTGATTTTGAGGTTGGTTCACCTAGTCTTCGCCAAACCAAGGGCACCGGCAAGACAATGGGGTAGGGGTTGGTAATTTATCTAGGGCATGTCCACACATCGGTGGGGCATACCGCACTACCTCTTGGGTCCCCGACTACTCCGAGATCTCCTACAAGTTTAGCCTTGGGCCGCAAAGCATCCAGTTACCGTGTGTGCCCAACGTGGAGGCATTGTAAGAGTCTTGATGATGGAGCAGCTATGTACTAGCAGAGAAGACTTATGCATACCTGCTCCTTTTTCACCACGAGGTTATCCAATTCTTTCTGGAAGCAAGAAGGCATGCAAGCATGAACTTAACACTAACTTATACCTAACACACTAGACGCATCACACCCCACTGCCGGATCAGGAAACTAAACGCACACATACATGTATATATACTATATTATTAAAAGGCACACACACACATGCTCATACCGGCCCTGTCGGTGGGGCATTAGAATACGCCGACTGCCCCCCCCTGAAGAGGGTAAAAGTCTCTCAATGGGGGTCCTGGATATGATCTTAAACTATATCTAGCGGTGAGGCCCCAGCTTGTGGGCTTTGGGGAGTGTGGAGCCACCATTTAATTAACATTCTCCCAGATCCACTCTGACCCGGAATGGTAGTACCTGTTAGGGTCCCAACTATGGGTTAAATAGAAACCGACGTAAAAACAACAAATATATTCTATTAAAAAATTTTTTCTTCAAAATCTTTGGATTCGACATTAAATAACCCGAAAAGGGTTGATATGCCGTAAAACAAAAACAACCAACAACCAACCAACACACGCATATATATATATATATATATATATATATATATATATATATATATATATATATGTGTGTGTGTGTGTGTGTGTTTGTGTATACCTTTTAATATATACAATACTATTTAAAGGAATACACACACATATATATGTATGTATATATATATATATGTGTGTGTGTGTGTGTGCGTATAAATATATACCTAGAACAGGGAAAGTAACCTGCTGATTATGCTATCAAATGATTATTTTAAATAACACGCCAATTTTAAACATTTTTCGAGGTAGATAAATTGTTTTGCACAAAATAGATTGTAATAATTTTGTTTTTTTTCAAAAACATGAAATAATAATCTGCAAAAAAAAAAAAGAAACGCTGACAAATCAGGATCAATTTTTTTGTATAAAGAAATCTATTAACTACAAACTACGAGAAACCGACTGGCTTTACTTTATATGTAATATACACAGCTTGTCCACAATCGAGTGCTGTAATCATTGTGTTTCATTGGCAACACTCCTTCGACAGCTCAATGTTTGTAAAAGTCTCCATTGAATGGTTTAACTATGCGACGACGATAAATATCTAGGGCTTCGTTCCATAATGGCTTCTCGGCTTTTCAGCCGGCATTACTTTAATTAAGTTTTCCGGGGTGAGAGGCCAGTCGATGTTGCTTGAGAAATTCCCAGATGTGTCGCCTTTGTCTGATTGTCTTCGCCTCTGTTTCGCCGGATAAAAACATGACGACCTTATACGATAGTGTAAGCCAATCCGAGAGGCAAAACGTACATATCTCCATGTGTAAAAAATCATTTAGGCTTATACATACCATGCCTTACTTGCCCGTCAAATTCAGTGATACATATCCAATAGTTTTTGGTTCATAGTCATTTAATGATAACTTTTCTATAGACAGTTTTATTGGTAATACATATATTAAACCCTATTCCATTTTTTTTTACACGGTGGTCACCACTTATCAAGGCCCGGAAGCAACTTAGGGATAAGGGTTATCGCAAGTATAGTACGTTAGTGTGGAGATTTGATGAAGTGTTTACTTAAGGGGGCGGTTCATTAGGAATTTGTTAACCTTGGACTTGAAGTCATCCAAGTTGTAGTCCGGTGGGAAGCAGGCAGATGGAATAGAGTTCCACAGGCGTGCAGTTCTAAGAAAGAAGCTTTGTTCATGGAATCCACGTTTTGATTTAGGCACAGATAAAGAGTGGGGGAAATTTTTCACAGTGGATTCAGCTAGACGGATGTTTTTCGTGAAAGATTGGCGAGGGGGGACCAGGGATTAGAGTTCAGACCAGCACCAGCCATGGAAATAACGATAAAACAAGGATAGGCTCGCAACGTCTCTTCTGTGGGAGAGAGGTTGCACAGAAGAGAAAAGGGAACCCTCTACTGAGCCACGAAGTCGATTTTGTACTCTATCAAGGCAGGATGGGCTGTTTTTAGCAGCTCCTGCCCAGATATGGCAGCAGTATACCATCCTTGGACGTACTTGGCTTTTATATAGAAAGAGAATTGCATCAGTAGTGAGATATCTTCTGGAGCGGTAGAAGGATCCCACCATCTTTCCAGAGACCTTGGCAACAGACTTGATGTACGTGTTCCAATTCTGATCAGGAGTAAAGGTCAAGCCCAGAAGCTTGTCAAAACACGGGCCTCACCCAGACGAGAGCCATCCATCCCAATTGATGCCAGATGGGGATCAGAGCGGTGTATGATGTAAGGATAGGAGTTTGGTTTTAGATGCATTAAAGGTAACCATCAACGTCCTCCCCCACTGAACCACGCGCTCGAGATCAGAGGAGAGAGAATCAGAGAGAACTTTGTCATTTACAACCTTTGATGTGTTGCCGTAGATGGTCGTGTCATCAGCATAGATGTCAACGAATGATTTAAGTATGTGTTTAGGGAGGTCATTGATGTAGATCAGGAAGAGAGTTGGGCCGAGAAATGACCCTTGAGGGACTCCAGCATTAATACTGCAGACCTCTGATTTTTGTCCATCGACCACTACTCTTATGAGCCTATCAGAGAGAAATGATTTAATGATTGAGAAAATATTTCCAGTTATACCGTAGATGGAATTCTTGTGAAGTAGGCCCTTATGCCATACCTTGTCGAATGTCTTTGATATGTCCATTTCGAAATAATCTTCTTCGGCTGCAATGCAGTTATCCTGCCGTTTAAACAACTTTTTGTAGGCCCTTTTTGTGTGAACGCGTCAATGACCCTCATCACAGCTTCTTTACTCTCCTTAATATTATCATAAGGACAGCCTTTAAGGTCTGCCTTAGGTCTGGAGAATAACCAAAAAATCACAGTGATCAAGCTCTGGACTATAGGGAGAGTGTTAAGCTGTTTTGATGCCCATCTAACGAGAGGTAGCACCTCGAAACAAGCTTGTTCGTAAATTCTGGTTTATAAGTAAAATTAAAATAATATATATATATATATATTTAGTAATGTGATTGATAATTTAGAATTCAAATTAGAATTAAAAATTAAACATCTGTTTCATAAGAAAGAACTACAACAAAGTCAATAATTTGTACGATCGTTTCGGAAACGATGGTTTTATCGTGATAGACATTAAGCCCCGGACAATAATTTTGACATATAGTTTTTTTATACAAAGTCTCCTCATCAGCAAAAGTATGTGGTGTTTTTTTATATGTAAAAGACACCATAAATAAACCTAGCAATTTTTAAGTACGTTCTTTTAATTGTTCGCCCTTTTGAAAACCGTAATTATCGTCATATATATATATATATATATATATATATATATATAGTACAAAGCTTTGTCGAAATTCAAAGTCTTATATTTTTCTTTTATTTATTTCATCTTCAAATGAAATAAACAAAAGTTACAAAAAGGAAAAAATGTAAGTCTTTGAATTTCAACAAAGTTTTGTACTACATATGCTCTACATCTATAAAATAGATACATTGAGCTTCACTCGAAATTAACGGTGATTCAGTTTTTATCATAGCAGTCTAAATCCGTTACACGAAAACGGTATACTTCAAAATTAACAATATTTTAAAAATTAACATATATATATATATATATATATATATATATATATATATATATATATATATATGTGTGTGTGTGTGTGTGTGTGTGTGTGTGTGTGTGTGTGTTTAAATAGTTCAGGAAATTTAAATATAATTTTAATTGAAGCATATAAAATCATCCAGATATTAAACGAACAATGATGAAAATGTTGCTGAAGACGACTGTTGAAACTCAGTGAAAAGTACTCACAAGAAACAACCAATAAAAAAAGGAAAAACTGATGGAGGAAGACAACTATTGCACAGATTCAACCGAGAACGACAATTCGAAAAGTTGAAAAATTGCAAAAAAAAAGCTCATTAAGACGAAACACCTCGTGCTATTCAATAATATTTGTCAGAATGAAAACATGTTCCATAATAAGTAATATATATATATATAATATATATTATATATATATAATACATATATAATATATATAATGTATATTATATATATAATATATATATTATGTATATATTATATATTATATATGCATAGTATAATATGTATTTATCATATATAACATATATATGTATATATAAAATATGTATAATATATATATTATATATATATTATATATATATTATATATTATATATATATTATGGATATTATATATATTATGTACACTATATATGATATAAATTATATATATTTCATATATATTATAATATATATATATATATTATATTTTATATATAATATATGTATGATATATATATGTATGATATATATATATATAATATATATATATAATATATATAAATTATATATATGACTAACAGAAGTACCCGTCGTTGACTGGGTTCAAAAACAGTCTACAGAAAATTGACTGTTATTGATGAAAGTATGATAGGTTATGAAAAGGAGGGAGTTGTAAAGAGATAGGTTTTGATACTAAAAAATTATCCGCAAGGCAAAATACGATGAAAGTAAATATAATTTTCGCGAAAATATATATTTTTTATATCAACTTTGTTTCCATTCGTAGCCAAGAGTGACCAAGAAAATTATGTTTCCTTACAAAGAGAAAATGTTATATATATAATACTATAAATATACAAGAAATTAATGTTACCATAGTCAATAAAAGTTACTTTTGTGGTAGAAAACTTCATTGGTTGTATTTTTAAGTAGTTTGTAAAAACATTTTTTTTTCATATTCACAAACCGGTTTAACAAAAAATCAAAATGGAATCTACTTTGAAATGGAGAGCATGTTTTCAATTTGAAGGAGGGGCACCTGAGCATTCTATGATAACAATTTAAGAGAGTTCCGTCAACGTAAGGAATATTTATAAACATATTTTAATGTTTTCCGTTATTTTGTGCTTGAAGAATATTCGATTATGGCATGTGTAGTTTATATAAAAATTCATTTAAGTAGTTATAGCCTAAAATTTCTATTTATTTTCGGTTCGCTGAAATTATTTCAAGTAAAGAGCATTAAAAACTATTTCAAAACAAAAAAAAAACATGATCTGAACTTTTATTGACTATGGTAACATTTGTTTCTTGTATATTCATTTTTTCGCGTAGTCGTTTGTTGGCTTTTCTGCTAAACGCTCTTACTGAATAATATCGACGAAATATCGAAAGACAAAGAAACAAAAACAGTTTTGAAAAATAATGATGCTTTACTTACTTTAGTAAAATAATCCGAAACAGCAAAATGGGATATTAAAAAAGTAAACACGTAATTACTTTAGTTTTTTAAAGCAAAGAATCGATATAAATATGAATGAGAAGAAAATGGAGTCCTTTTTCAAGCAGAACAGCTTCGTTTGTAGTATTGCGCCGTCGGATTCAGGTTTGTACTATTGTAATGTAAAGAACAAGCAAAAAGGGTTGTAATCAACTGAATTCCTTCTAGTACACTGACAAAAAAGCTTAGATATATATATATAATATATAATATATAAATATATTTGTTATATCGTAGATTATATGAATAACAAGTCATTACTGGGGTTGTACAGAGAGGGTTTATTTAGGTAAAAAGCTACACACATTTCTAAGCGTCTCCCACGTGAGGAGAGTTTGCTTGTCTTTTTATAGACGTAACAGTCCATTCATTTGAGGGGTGTTGGATCAGTCCATTATATCAATATTCAATATCCACACGAGACAAAGCACTACAGAAAATACAATCGGCACAAATATTCAAACACACGTATAAATAAATAAATATATATATATAATATATATATATATAAATATGAATATAAATATATATATATATATGTATATAATATAAAGCTGAACGTCTGTGTGTGTGTCTGGTCACCTATAGGCTCCTATATGGTTGACTATTATAGAAACTGATCACATATAATGATAGAAGATTTATCGAGACACAGGAATAGGTATGTTTATCTGGCACAATGATGATTTATTAAAATTGTGGGGCCTGCGTACGCGCCTGGTCCACAAAGTATGGAAATAAGAAAACTTAACACTTAAAAAAAAGTTTACAAGTGTTTTTGATATAGATGTACATAATACTACTTTGATAAGTATGTTTTAACTTAAATAGGGATAGTATAAAAAATTGTGGTTTATTCGTTCGCGCCTGGCCTCCAGAGAACAAAAATAGGCACAAACTTTAATAAAGACTTTTCATATCTATCTGCGTAAGTATACTTTGATAATTATGTTTCAGTTTGAGGAAATATGGTATAATAAAATTATGGAGTGTTCGTTCGCGCCTTACCTTCATAGAATGGAAATATGTCACAAAATTTAACAAGGTTTTTTAATATAGATCCACAGAATATTGTGATAAGTGTTTCAGTGTGAACAGGTATGGTATAATAAATTATTTTTACTTTCATCATATTTTGCTTTGGTTTTGATACCCCCAAATTCGAAGCTATTTCTTTACAATCCCTCCTTTTCATAACCTATCATACTTTCATAAATCAGTCCATTTTCTGTAGTCAGTTTTTGAACCTCGTCAACAACAGGTACTTTTGTTAGTATACGTGTGTTTGTACAAACGCCCGTATTTGTGTCCGATTGTATCGTCTTTAGTGCGTTGTCTCGTGTGAATATTTCGTAAATACATATATCTCACTGGAGTAAAAATATTAGAAAATATAAAAGGTTTGCACCTCATTTGCTTAAGATAAAGAACATAGAAAATTAAATTTAATGTTTTTTAATATTTGAAATGATTTAAAATGATTTAAAAACTTGGAAAACATTTAATTTAATTATCTATGTTTGTTACCTTTAACAAATTAGGTGCACACCTTTTATAATATTTGCTAATATTTTTCCTCTGAAGAGATGTATAAACTTCGAAAACTCATGGGTTAAGGAAATATATTTTACTATACTGTATTCTTTGTCTTGCATACAATAAACTTTCTATATTTGAAATTTTAATTTTTCACATCACAAATTTTACATTCATAACTTATAATATATGTATATATACACACACACACACACACACATATATATATATATATATATATATATATATATATATATATATATACTGTGTAAGCAAAAACAAGACTTCAAAACAAGGTGTTGGTGGCAACAAAAAGTCGTTTACACAATATATTATAAAATTTGTAGCTTACTCATTAAGTCAGCGATTTTGGCTTAAAACTCATTGGTATATGAAAATTTACTTAATTTCACGAACTCAGTATAATTACATATAAGTGTCTCTCTCTCTCTCTCTCTCTCTCTATATATATATATATATATATATATATATATATATATATATATATTAGTCCTCGCGCGAAAGCGCAGGACACAAAATGATTTAAATAATAATACTATTAGAATAACAATAACAATTTTTTTGTTAGCGAGGACTACTATTGAGCGTAACCAGTTATATAGTTCTTTTGAAAATTTCATCTCTATTTTTTTCGTTATCTACTGAATATTTTTTATGAAACATATATGAAATATGTTCCTTAGTAAATTGTAAAGATTTTCTAGGCTGAAAGAAGTTTGAAAAAATTAATTTGAAATGTTATTTTAAAGTTTTTGGTAAAAAAATTCAGATTTTCTCATAATTCAGACATGTATGACAAATAGAGTGTTGAAAAAAAGAGTTGTGGTGTGAAGAGAATTACAAACTGAAACAGAGAGAATATTCAGACCTGTAATAATACAAAGAGGGGGTTGCAAAAATGAGTTGTGGTGTGAGAAGAAATACAATCTGAAATAGAGAGTAGGAGAGTTTTTTTATAAACACATACAAAATTACATTCATCTTTTTTTAAATCCAAAGTAATAAATTAAATAAAATATAATCTTAAAAAGATAGGATACAAGTAAGAAAAGCATTTCATCCAAGGCATGAAAATTGTTGAACAAAATGTTTTTGCTATAGGCTTTAAAAATAAAGGTACAAGAATCAATTTGAAATTTATTTATCTTCAAAGTGCACTTTTATACATTTTACAAAGTAATGTATTAAATTTGCATACCTTACTTTGTAAAATGTATAAAAGTGCACTTTGAAGATAAATAAATTTCAAATTGAATCGTGTATCTTTATTTTTAAAGCCTATAGTAAAAACATTTTGTTCAACAATTTTCATGCCTTGGATGAAATGCTTTTCTAACTTGTATCTTATCTTTAGTGTCTCGATTTCAAAAGTAAAAAAAAATATTTACTTTCTGCTTCGAACCCACTTGGAACAAGCTTCGCACATTTACAGCATCTTCAATTCGTCATAAATAATTTTATGTACAGTTCCCAGACTGACATCAAAGAGTGCACTTATTGTTTCCATAGTCACACGACGGTTCTTAAATATGGAATTCTTTTTTGATCAATTAAGTCTTGTGTCCTTTCTTCTTTACTATTCTACAACCTCTCATCATCTCTCACAGACACCAAGGTTTCCTTAAATCTCTTAAGCTACTCAAAAACTGATTCTCGATTCTGTCGAGATGGTCCAAAATCAGTCTGTCCAGTTGAAATATTTGAACTTTCTTGTCTGATGTGAAACAAATTTAAGGTAACAACACATTTTCCTTATTTACAAAATACAAAAGTAGACTATATATTTATTTCAGCACAGTCCGTAAACTGCACAAGTGTTCAAATGAACTTCGTTAGTATTACCATGCTTGCAAATACCTCGAAATTATCCAAGTTTTACGTCTGTTTTATTATATTATTATTAGATGAAAAAAATACAGAATAGTTAACAAAGACCCCTCCGCATGTTAAGAATAGCCCGTTTGCGTTTAATCCACAGAGATTAAAATACGTTTCTGTGGCATTTTTTCCAAGTTTCTAACAGAATTTTATTGTATATAGTTCTAAAATGTTTGCCCGTCAAGATTGCATTATTAGAATTCGCCAGTAATAATCAGACTATGGATATATGGAAGGTTTGGAAGCTTATTGAAGATACCTCGTAACATGAATTTTCTAAGAAAGATCGTTTGCGAATAAACAGGTTTTCTTGATGATGCACGAACTGTCCGTATTAATAATTCATCTCCGAATTGAAACCGCACAAAACGGTAGGTTTGCTGACTTCCACATCTTCGAGGTGAACCAACGTATAAAAAGATCACAACCCTTTCCGTTCCTTTCGTTCAGTCTGCTCTTAAAAGGAAGAAAGCTTTAACAGTTATCCGTCGGCAGTTCGTTCATTCATGGACGCTCATCTGTTCAGGCATTATCCGATTTTCATCCGATTTCACTGACAGTTAAAATATGGCCACTTTCTCTATCGGGATTCAATATGGTGTCTTTTATGAATGTAATAAACTATCTGAATCTCTGAATAATTTCCTCATTCGGTACAAATATTTATTGCAAAATAAAATGCACACATGTTATGTATCCTTGTTCTAAATCGAAATAAATCAGTTTTAGTCAAAACAAATAGTTTAAAACTTTAATAATTGAGCAAAAACAAAAATGCCGGGAATTATTTTCTCTATTACAGTAGATGAAGTTAGGACTTTATTAAGTAATATACTTAATATATACTATTACTATAAGCTTGCTTGTATTGAAAATGTTTGCTTCCTAGCTAGCCAATCAAACCATCTAATATAGTTAGTCTTATTTTCAATTATATTCGAAATATAATGCAGTGACATTAGCAAAGAAAAAGTAACCTATGAAAACGAGAACATCCAAAATTAAAACCTTGAATAATTATCTAGACTCAAATGTAAATAGATATTAAGCCGACTTCACAAATTGATAAAAGGTCATTATTGGATTTTAATTATAAGGTGAAGCTCGAATGATTCAAACTCGAGGTAGATAATGCTAAAAACATCCACACATTAATATGGGGGGGAGATTATCTTCAAAAAGCATCCTGAATTGATAATTGAGCACCGGACTTTACTAATAAGTTCTTTTACCTATTGCACCCCCTTTTTTAATGGAGAGTAGATAATGCAGTGGATGTGTTATCGGCAGCTCCAGCAACTCTCGCTTCTCCTTTTTTGTCCCTTAGTCCTCATTCAAATGAGTTATTTTTCTGACAAAGGGTGAAGAAAAAGCTGCTTTCCAGGTCGGTAGTACTTGGTGAACAGTAGTCTGAGATGTCGGAAATTTTTATGTCTCTATGTCTATCCTTGTGGCCATGCCACTAGTAATGGTGCTGAAGGTAAACGTTTCGTCTAGGCTGACGTTATTCGCCTGATAGTCAGGGACCCGAACCTTGGATTAACCACTAAGGAGGCTGTCCTATCAGCAGGCGCAAATTACTGGGGCTGCTGTATTGCCATTTGGTGAATAGATTTTGGACCATGCAGTTGTGTCTGGTGGGGCTTCTCGATGCCATACTAGTGGGTAATTGTTACGGCTTTAACTTATCATGTGCTACATAAAAAAAATTCCTGCCCTTTTCTCTCTTACCTTCCCTCTCTGTTCTGCTCTAACTGTTACATGATAAGGGCTGTCCCCTTTTCATGTAAGTATAAAAAAGAGAGATTTAGTTAAAATGAAAATGAAATAGCATAGACGAAATTCAAACCTCGAAATTTTGGTTTAGAAATAGATTACGAGAGAGAATTAAAAATGGAATGTGAAAACAAACCATTGTTTAGCTTAGAGATAAAATAGTTTCAAAGAAAAGAATGTGCATTGTAAAACCTGTCATGAAAATTCAATTGAAAGAATGCAACTACAAGATAATTTAATAAACATGTTTTAACATATTGGAAATATAGGTTACTGGGAATATAGGTTAAAATTCCTTTTGTAAACAAAGGAAAAAGTTTTGGACATCATTTCCAGAACACGTGAAAGAAGACACATGTTTTAACATTTGTATGACGTCATGGAAAACGGGAAGTTCTCGATATAGTTAGAAACTTTAAAGAACTTGGAGAAACTGGAAGAGAGTTTGAGGAAGACAGACGATAGTCGGCAGTTGGGATTCGAACGTCTAGAAGCTTTTGAAACTTAATATGTGAAGCTTGAAATTCTTGATGATGAAAACCACGACCGGTCGGGAGAAGAAATAAACCCATCATGTGTTTTTATAAACGTCGTCTTTGTGTTGTAATTCTACCAAAAGGTAAAGTGAAAATTGTTACATATGTCTTGTATATCATGTGGTTTAGAATGTCTTGACATACACATCTCATATCTACAATGCGAACTCTACATCTCATATCTACACTTCTAAGTACGAACATTTTTATAAATATGAATCTCGTCATAACGCGAATCTCTCTTACATCATCTCTAAGACTCTAAGACTCACTCTAATAAGACTCTAAGACTCTCACTATAAATAAGACCTAACAATAACAACAACAAGAAAAGAATAATCATAATAATAATAATGAAACGTAACATAACCAAGTATGCCGACCAGTTCAACAAATCCTAAAACCTAAACATGAAATATTTCCAGAAAAAAAACTCCACTAAACCTAGGACCCCATCCTTCAACGTAGACCCCTACTACCATGTCTCCTTCTTCAACATCAGTTCCAACCTTCCAGAGGTTGAACCCCAATTACAGGATCCAATGCATCCAAAACCAAACTGCTATCCTTACATCATCAATGCTCTGATCCCCAGCTGGCATCAATTGGGATGGATGGCTCTCGTCTGGGTGAGGCCCCGTGTTTTGACAAGCTTCTGGTTTGACTTTTACTACTCATCTGAAATGGAACACGTACATCAAGTCTGTTGCCAAGGTCGATGGAAAGATGGTGGGATCCTTCTACCGCCCCAGAAGATATCTCACTACTGATGCAATTCTCTATCTATATAAAATCCAAGTACATCCAAGGATGGAATACTGTTGCCATATCTGGGCAGGAGCTGCTAAAAACAGCCTATCCTGGCTTGATAGAGTGCAAAATCGACTTCGTGGCTTAGTGGGGGATGCCCTTTTCTCTACCCTGCAACCTCTCTCCCACAGAAGAGACGTTGCGAGCCTGTCCTTGTTTTATCGTTATTTCCATGGCAGGTGCTCGTCTGAACTCCAATCTCTGCTCCCCCTCGCCAATCTTTCACGAAAAACACCCGTCTAGCTGAATCCACTGTCAGAAATTTCCCCCACTCTTTATCTGTGCCTAAATCAAAACCGGGGATTCCATGAACAAAGCTTCTGTCTTAGAAATGCACGCCTGTGGAACTCTGTTCCGTCTGCCTGCTTCCCACCGGACTACAATTTGGATGTCTTCAAGTCCAACGTTAACAAATTCCTGATGAACCGCCCCCTTAAGTAAACACTTCATCAAATCTCCACACTAACGTAATGGACTTGCAATAACACTTATCTCTGAGTGGCTTCCAGGCCTTGATAAGTGGTGTTCACTGTGTAAAAAAAAAGACGAAACCGGACATAAGCGAAACTGGAATAGGGACGACCACTTCCCTAGATGAGTTCATAATTAAAGGATACTCTAACTTAACAGCTAAATCTGACCTCCAAGATCACCATGGGCATGGAATATGTGCCTACATTAAATATGGCTTCCGGTGTGGCAGGGCTATCTCTAGAGAAGATCCTAATTTACCCCATATGTGCTTCCGGGATGCACTTGCTTACACCACTGCATTTATATTTGCCCTCTATCGGCCCCATAACAGCGGAGTTACTATCTTTAAGAGTATATCTGAGAAAATAGACCAGATCCTGTCTGCACATCCTTCGACTAACATCCACATCTGTGGTGACTTCAACGTCCATAACGTGGAATGGCTGACCTACTCAAATAAGACAGACGATAATGGAAGGTTTTGTCATGATTTTGCCATTGCTTATGACCTCACTCAGATTGTTCGCGAGCCCACCCGTGCGCCCGATACTACAGGTCAATATGCAAGTCTCCTAGACCTTTTTCTCTCAACTTCCCCTGAACTATATCCATGTCCCGTTCATTCTCCTCTAGGATCCTCTGACAACCGTCGTATCAGTTAAGATAAAAACAAAATGTAATAAGTCCCCAGACGTACCCCTCCACCGTACTATATACTGATACTCCATGGCTGACTGGGATAGCTTCCGTACATTTATATCTGATCTACCTCTGCATTCCATGTTTAAAAAGGATGTGTCCTCTATAGTATCAGACCAGACCGAATGGTTAATTGTAGGCATAGACCGATTCATACCATCTAAAAATTCCAAAAAAAAACTAACAACCTTCCATGGTTCTCCCCTGAATGTGCTGCTGGTATCGCGCACAGAAATCACTTTTTCCATAACTACCAACGTAATAGATGCACTAAGACTAAAGCTGCTTTCGGAACGCAAGCAACCACCGTAAAAGATTAATAGAAAATGCAAGAGAGCTATATGCCCAGTCTGTTAAATCCAAAGTAGCTGATCAGCGGCTTGGTTCCCACCAGTTTTGGCAAATAACAAAAAGGATCCTGAACAGAAGTGTGCGTTCCATCCCAACCATTATCAATGGACCAGAGGTCATCCCGTCAGCGTCAGACAAGGCAAAACTATTTGCCAAGAACTTTACAGCTAATTCTACCCTATGCAACGAAGGCCGTAAACTCACCATATTCCCTCCTATAACACAGAACACACTAGGTAAAATACAAATATCCGTGCATGAGGTCGCCAAGCTAATCAAGAACCTTGATTCTAGTAAAGCAATTGGCCCTGATCACATCACAATTATAGTGTTAAAAAAGCTTCAACGGGAACTTGTTCCCATACTTACGAAACTGTTTAAGCGTTGCCTTAAGGAGAAGTGCTTTCCAACACCCTAGGAAACCTCATCAATATGCCCTGTATTTAAGACTTCAGTGTATTAGTTATCTCCCTCTCAGTACAGACCAATAAGTCTCCTGTGTGTCATGAGTAAGTTGCTGGAATCCACATTAAATAGAGAAATAGTTAACCACCTCAGCAGAAATAACCTTCTTAGTGATACGCAATATGTTTTCCGTTCTGCAAGATCTACCGCAGATGTGCTAACGGTTATATCTCATAGGATTAATGAATCTTTTGAAAAAGGCTTCCTTTCTAGGGCAATTGCTCTTGACATATCAAAGGCCTTCGACAAGGTATGGCATAATGGCCTACTTCACAAGATTTCCAGATACGGTATAACTGGAAATGTTTTCTCTATTATTAAATAATTTCTCTCTGATAGGCTCATAAGAGTAGTCGTCGATGGACAAAAATCGGAGGCCTGCAATATTAATGCTGGAGTCCCTCAAGGGTCATTTCTCGGCACAACTCTCTTCCTGATCTACATCAATGATTTCCCTAAACACATACTTAAATCATTCGTTGACATCTATGCTGATGACACGACCATCTAAAGCAACACATCAAAGGATGTAAATGACAAAGATTTCTCTGATTCTCTCCTCTGATCTCAAACGCGTGGTTCAGAGGGGAAGACGTGGATGGTTACCTTTAATGCATCTAAACAAAGCTTCTATCTTAACATCAACAACGCTCTGATCCCCATCTGGCATCAACTGAAATGGATGGCTCTCGTCTAGTAGAAGTCCCGTGTTTTGACAAGCTTCTGGGCTTGACATTTATTCCTGATCTGAAATGGAACACGTGCATCATGTCTGTTGCCAAGGTCACTGGAAAGATGGTGGGACCCTTCTACCGCCCCAGAAGATCTCTCACTGCTGATGCAATTCTCTATCTATATAAAAGCCAAGTGCATCCAAGGATGGAATACTGCTGCCATATCTGGACAGAAACTGCTAAAATAAGCCTATACTGCCTTAACAGAGTACAAACTAGACTTCGTGGCTTGGTGGGGGATGCCCTTTTCTCTTCCGTGCAACCTCCTTCCTAGAGACGTTGCGAGCCTATCTTTCTTTTATCATTATTTCCATGGCAGGTGCTCGTCTGAACTCCAATCTCTGGTCCCCCCTCCTCGCCAATCTTTTACGAAAAACACCCGTCTAGCTGAATACACTGTCAAAAATTTTCCCAGCTCTTTATCTGTGCCTAAATCAAAACGTAGATTCCATGAACAAAGCTTCTTTCTTAGAACTGCACGCCTGTGGAACTCTGTTCCGTCTCCCTGTTTCCCACCTGACTACAACCTGGATGTGTTCATGTCCAACGTAAACAAATTCCTGATGAACCGCCCCCCCCCAAGTAGACACTTTATTAAATCTCCACACTAACGTACTGTACTTGCAATAACCCTTATCCCTGAGTGGCTTCCGAGCCTTGATAGGTGGTGATCACCGTGTAAAACCAAAGCATAGCACGGTAGCTTCACTTTCAATCCCTTCGATAGACGGTGCTCGCATCGTTCAATTAAAGTATGGAAACACAAAATAGAAACAATACCTACTCTTTTCTCCAAACCTGCTTACTCATATATTTACGCGAAATATTAAGATAGTTTGTGTTAATGTATTTATGTTTTAAATTTAAATTTATCAACAGAAACATTAAAAAAAGTGTCGCGAAATATTGTTTTCAATTCGTAATTTTTTAGCAATTTTTCTGTCTTTATATTTTGGCAAACTATTTTGATATTTTAAAAATATATTTATTTTCACAAAGCATGAAACACAATGAACGTATCACAATTTTTAATAGTTTTAACAGAAAAAAAAAAACGGTGAATATATAAGAGAATTTTTAAAAAATATTTGAACGAATAAACTTATGAGAATTCAAAACAATACTTCACTTCTTATGAATAAATATATTTTCCAAATATGTAGATAAATGAAAGAAACACTTAAAAAAAACTTGTTTAGGCCGGAACACAATGCGACATATACATTGTTTTTATTTCTGTAAATAAATATATTTTTAAATGTCTAAACAGTTTACTAAACAGTAACTTAAATAAACATCGTTATTTAAAAATAGATGACTGCAAAAAAAAAAATAAATAAATAAAATAAAAAATAAAAATAAGTTATGAAAAGGAAGGAAGCAGATTCGAGGAAAAGAAGAAATATTGTTTCATTTTGTGCTTCCATGGATTAATTGAACGATGCGAGCGCCGTCTATCGACGTGTTTGAAAGGTAAGCTAACGTGTTGTATTAAATTACCAAAACTTTTTATTTATTCGAACTATTTAGGTTCTTCGCATTATTTTCATGTTGAGGATAATTTTTACAGCGTTTCGATAGATGTAACCTCCGACTTCCCCAGTGGTATATTGTCGAACTCGGGAATCTTTCTATCAGACAAGGGAATTATTCTGTTAAACTCAGGAATCTTTCTGTCGAACTCGGGAATCTGCATCCACCCGTGGCGTAGTAGATTAAGTATTTTATAAAATTCAGTTGTAAAGTGACACTCTTCTGGAGGTTGAAGGTTCAATCCGCAGTGTTAGCGACACTTGAAATACCAGTACACATTAATTAGAACTTCTACCCAGTCATGGCCGACAAATGACAGCTAATCCTGTGGATAAAAACATTTTAAAAAATATTCAATGGTTCCATATATTTATCTTATTTCAATAAAATTATTCTGTAATCGAAAACTAATATATGTCTGTCTGTTTCCATATATTCAAACTGCATCTCTACCGAAACTAAAAGTCATAGGCTTTTTATGGACCGTTCTATTATTGGTATTTACCCGATTAAAGTAGAATTTAAAGGGTCAAAAATTGGGTTAAATTGAAAAACACCGTTATAAAATTTATACTATTTTCTTAGTTTATATGTAACGTTTCATTTTTAATCAATTCATATGCTTGTCACGTTGGTATAGTGGTAACGTCAACGGCTTTAAATGCTACAGATTTGCTTTCGGTTTCGATTGTAACTAATGACATCCAAATAATTTTAGGCCCTGTCGGTGGGGCATTAGAATACGCCGACTGCCCCCCCCCCTGCAGAGGGTAAAAGTCCCTCAATGGGGGTCCTGGATATGACCTTAAACTATATCCAGTGGTGAGGCTCCAGCTTGTGGGCTTTGGGGAGTGTGAAGCCACTCTTTAATTACCATTGCTTCCAGGTCCAATATGACCCGGAGTGGTAGTACCTGTTAGGGTCCCAACTATGGGTTGAATAGAAACCGACGTGAAAATAAATATATTCTATTAAAAAAAAAAAAAATTCTTCAAAATCTTTGGATTCGGCATTAAATAACCCGAAAAGGGTTGATATGCCGTAAAACAAAAACAACCAACCAACCAACCAACCAAATAATTTTATTTTTTTACTTTCACGCCCCCATAATAATGTATCTGGAAAAAAAAGGAAAATAACATGTTTAATCGTATTTATGAAGGCTAGTAGGACCTGTTGAAATTCCACAGAGGACTCATTCATATGAAATATATTGATGGTGGCATTCCGTACATGTTTAGTGTTATTGTAGATGCTCTAATATTATTGTATAGCTTTTTTTTAAACTGTAGAAGTATTTATCTAAGCTAGCACGAACGCCCGGCAAAGCCCGGTCATAAAATACGCTTAAATATGATGTTTTGATTCTTGTAGATTTCGTATATATTAATATGTTCTATCGATTTTTATATACTGTAAAGTTGCGATTTCAAAAATAAAAAAAATATATATCTATGTGACTTGGGTTCATTAGCTTGAATCGATATATATATATATATATATATATATATATATATATATATATATATATATATAAGTGAACGTGTCTGTGTGTGCGTACATTTCCCTACGCAATAACTCTGTCAATTTTAAGTTTACAGACTCGAAAGTTGATATACACGGTACTGAGATTTGGGAAAATCTATGTGATCGATTTTCGGGCAGAAATTTGGCTGTTACGGAGTCAAAGTTCAACGATTTGACCTGTGAGATCTCTACCAAACTCCTCCAACAATTTTGGGGCTAAACACTTGGAATTATAGATATAGGTTCCTTGGATATGGATCTAACTTAATAACTTGATTTGAGCTCCAAACAATAAATTTTAATGGGTCATAATAGAGGGCAAAGTTAAAAATATTGACCGCTTTTCTGTTATCTATGTATCTATAAAAGTGAACGTGTTTGTGTGTCTGTCTGTCTATCTGCGTGTCTGTGTACATTTTCCTTCGCAATAACTCTGTCAATGTTCAATCTACAAACTCGACATTTCATATACAGATTACTTCGATTTGGGAAAATCGATATGATCGTTTTTTTGCCAATAATTTAGCTGTTAAATTTCAACGATTTGACCTTGGAGAACTTTACCAAACTCCTCCCACAATTTGGGGTCTAAACACTTGAAATTTTAGATATAGGTTCCTTGGCAATGGATCTTAATAACCCGATTTGAATCCAAAACAATAAACCTTAAGGGGTCATAATAGGGGTCAAAATGAAAAAAAATGACCGTTTTTGTTTTTTTTGTCTTTTTGCTCAGCATACATCTCCAAACTCCCGGGCAACGCCGGGCTGAAATGCTAGTATATATATATATATATATATATATATATATATATAGTCATCCATATACGGTACTGTTTCGCAGCGAATCAGTGCGGTTAGACAGGCAACTACCTCAAGCCAGGATTGAAACCCGACCGTTTATACGGCAGTCAAGGTTCCTAACCATTACACTATTGGCGGCTGCTTGACCGAGTAGTGAGTTTAACGATGTTTTGACATCGTCCGAAATACCTCCGCTCGATTTGTTTACACAAAGAGCGTCGCTTATATGCTAATGGTAATTCGTGTTTCACTTCTCAATATGCTAAACTCAAGGTGAGGAGCATTATAGTCATCCACATACAGTACTGTTTCGCTGTTTCACTGCTCATCAGTGCGGCTAGACAGGCAACTACCTCAAGCCAGGATTGAAACCTGACCGTTTGTACGGCAGTCAAGGCTCCTAACCACACACACACACACACACACACACACACACACACAAACACACACACACAAACACACACATATATATATATATATATATATATATATATATATATATATATATATACATATAACTTGAGTTCCTTCAGCCTTAAGCGAAACTGAAAGCAAAACTTATAAAAAATTCTTGATAAAATTATTTATGACAAAATAAGGAAGTACATAACAATAAAACGACCCGGATGTAAGGGTGACACAGAAAATAATACACACGCTATTGTATTAATATATAGATTAAAGATTCAATACTCAAGTGTGAATTAATTCGGATTTCTTCTTAGTCATGACGGATGGCACAAAGATTCCTACCCCCCCCCCCCAAAGAAAACATCTTTTAAAGTGCGATATATTTATGTTATTTCAATAAAATGTTTCTGTAATCGAAATATTTCATATTTCCAGAACAGTATCAGTTCCGTCCGACTTTGCTCGGACCCTATGTACTGTTCATAACTTTATGTGCATATGTATATATTAAATGCGTGAATATGTACGGTAATGCCTTTTCATGTAATAGGCTTCCTTAACACCTATAGAGAAAAGTTGGCAGAGACCGTAGACCTCAATTCGTTTTAAATTTGACCCCAATTTTGACCCCATAGCATTTATTTTTTGAGGCTTAAATTGAATTAAAATGTTTGACTCATGTCCGACTAACCTACATCTAAAATTTCAAGTGTTTAGACCCAAACTTGGCGGAGGAGTTTGGTAGAGTCTGTAAATGTCAACTCTTAAAACTTGGACCTCTTGCCAGCCAAATTTTCGCCCCAAAACGTATAAAAACACTTGCTGATGTCTGAATACCCTTTATGGAAAATTTCAAATGTTTAAACCCAAAATTGGCTTAATAGTTTGCTATAGACCACAAAGGTAAACTCTTTTGAACGTGCACCCCTTGGAAGCCAAATTTTCAGAAAATAAACGATTAAAAAGCTTGTCCTATGTCTGACTACACTTTATGTAAAATTTCAAATGTTTAGACCCGAAGTTGGCGGAGTAATTTGGTAGAAATCACAGATGTCATTTTTGTTTTAATTTGACCCCAATTGTGACTATTAAACATTTATTGTTTTGGACTCCATTCAAATTATAAAGTTAGATCCATGTCTAAGTAACCTATATCTAAAATTTCAAGTGTTTAGACCCAAACATGGGGGGGTTGATATTGTTCTTAATGGTCTAATCGTTGAACTATTACCCTTTAACACTTTCATTTCTGGCCGAAAACCGATTAAAAAGAGTTTCCCAAATCTCACTACCCCTTTATGTCACACACACACACACACACACACACACACACACACACACACACGGACATTTTCACTTTTATAGATATACTAACATGGGTGCCCGGCATTGCCCGGGTGTTTGTAGGGGTGTGTTGATCAAAAAAGTGGAAGTAGGAAGGCAGGCTCGAACCCGAAGTGCGAACCGGGGACAAGAACGTGAAAAAAACGTGACGTCTTTTCTGTTACGACCACCGTCAAACCTGAAGTGACATAGGTTTAAATTAAGGCTAGACAATCGAAAAGAGGGGATGCCTTTCGAAAATATCGGCCAAAAAAGCGACCCCTCCCTGTAGAAAAGTGCCTAGTTGAGGGTGAATAAATTAATGTTTTTAGCCAATTTTTAAGTATTTGTCGTCTGAAGGGTCGAGCATCAAAAAGTGAAAATCCGTCGTCTCTGTCGAAAGTTTTCGACAGACATGCAAACATACATGCAAACATACATGCATTTATATATTTATGGCTAAAATTTTCAACCCAAACCGATTAAAAAGCTTGCTCTATCTCTGCATACTCTTTATGTAAAATTTCAAATTTTTAGACCAGAAATTGTCTGAGTAATTTGGTAGAGACTGCAGAGGTAACATCTTTTTAAACTTTGACCCCTAACATTTATTGCTTTGGGCTCAAATCAAAATATTAAGTTAGATCCATGCCCAAGAAAGCTACATCTAAAATTTCAAGTGTTTCGAATTAAAATTGGCGGGGGAGGTGTATAGAGTTCTCACGGGTCAAATTGTTGAACTTAGACCGATTAACAGCCAAATTTCTGTCCGAAAACCGATGACAAAGACTTTCCCTTATCTCAGTACCTTGTATATCAAATTTCGAGCCTGTAGACTGAAAAGTGACAGAGTTATTGTGTAGGGAAATGTACACAGACAGGAAGACAGACATTTTCACTTTTATAGATATATAGATAGATTGACCATATCTTTGTTTATCTCGCTCTCCCACATATTGCGGGCCAATAACTCCAATCTCGACTGAACCAATTGTTTTTCGTGAATATATTAAAACCTCGTTTCTTTATTCCTTACTAAGTCACATAACAGATCAGTTTTATTTGTTTTGTAATTTTTATTGTTTAAATCTTTTATATAAATATTTAGCTTAAAATGTTTGGCACGGTAATATTTTATTCCGGCTATAAAAAAATTCCATGGTTGTAAATATTTATGTCATTTCAATAAAATTCTTCTGTTAGCGAAATATTTGATATTTCAAGGATATTAAACATATCACATTTTATCCTTTTTATCTCGTTCTCTTTAGCAATCTGATGTTGCCCATTTGTCAAAATTTTAAACAATAC
Organism: Euprymna scolopes; assembly: GCF_053919585.1. Lineage (NCBI taxonomy): Eukaryota > Metazoa > Mollusca > Cephalopoda > Sepiida > Sepiolidae > Euprymna > Euprymna scolopes. The sequence goes on along the minus strand of NC_136503.1, from coordinate 96,916,003 downwards.
GCGCCCTTTTTCATTGTTTTCATCGTTACTTATCTTCATTTTCTTCTTTGTTGTGGTTTATATGTTGCCGTCATTCTCTCGTCAAGTAATCTGCGATCGTTTAACTAAGATAATATCTGACACAAGGAAGACGTTCGCTGAGTTTCTCCAAGGTTTTACTGAGGAGAAATTGCTTAATATATACAGAGTGGAACGATAAAAGTGTCGCCACAAAGAAAATAACATACAGAACGAACTCATTTCCGATTCAGAGTCGTGCTCACTCCATATTCAACCTATCTTGCAGACTGTTCACGTTCGGTTAAGGAGGCCTTCTTTCTGTAAACAGAGGGAATGCCTCGTAGGTTAAAGCATCAAGATCTTTGAAAATACCATAACGTTGCTTTATTTAAACTGCTTTACGTATTTTACTTTTAATCATGAACAATAAAAGTGTTCCCTTCACAATATATATATATATATATATATATATATATATATATATATATATATATATATATATATATAGTATATCTCTGGTCTCCCCTCCCCAATCTTTCATGAAAAACACCCGTCTAGCTGAAACCCCTATCAGTAATTTTCCCCACTTTTTATCTGTGCGTAAATAAAAACGTAGATTCCATGAACAAAGCGTTTTTCTTAGAAGTGCGCGCCCGTGGAACTCTCGTCCGTTTGCCTGTTTTCCACCTGACTACAACTTGGATGTCTTCAAGTCCAACATAAACAAATTTCTGAATAATCGTTCCCTTAAGTAAGACATTTATCAAATCTCCAATACTAACGATTACTACGATACTATCCTATTTATTACTGTACACGCAATAACCCTTATCCCTGAGTGGCTTCCTGGCTTTGATAAGTGGTGACCACCATGTAATATATATATATATATATATATATATATATATATATATATATTTATCAGTAGCGACTCTAGCCTATTATTGCTACTCGTGCCTTCCCCCGCCCTTTGTACAAATTCAGTTCCCAATCCGTGGTCCGTGGACCCAAATAAGCCATCATAGTTGCTAGTACCTGATTCTCCATTGTATAGCACAGATTGACTAACGTACCTTGCATGGTGTTTTTTTTGTAAACAATCAAGATACTATATAATCTGTAGTCTTGTTAATACAGTAGATAAGATATTTTTTCCTTTCAAAAGTATAGAAGAAAAGAGATGTTCATTACTATGACGAGAAAAATATGTTTACCAGAATAAAGAAATTGATGACAATGACAACTAACCAGGTTAACTATTAAGTCCACAACTTTCCACGTCATTTGTCTCATGGAATTATAAAATAATTAAATGATTGATTATTTATTAGCACTTCACAATCTTTTTTTTATTATTAAGGAATGGTTTATTCGTGAATTTTGAATCATAGATATCTATGAAAAACACGGGTTCTACGAGGGGCGTGCAATAAGTAATGCCCCTGACCCACTTTCCATAGCAGTAGAGCAACGAAACTTGGCACAGTTATTAGTCTTTCTCTATATAGGGACCACCCAGATTATGCATTTCTTCCATCGTTTGATGCAGCTCTGGAGACCTTTTTTGTAGAACACCCCAAGTTGGTCCTCTAACCACGGCGTGACTTCAGAAATTAAGGCTGCATCATCTGGAAACCCTTTCTTTTCGTAAACAAATTCATGGCTGGGAAGAGGTGACAGTCACAGAGTGCAAGGTCAAGAGAGTAGGGAGGATGGGGTAAGATTTCATAACCACACGCCCGTGCTTCTGATCTGGCGACATGCGAGTTGTGGACCGGAGCGTTGTCTTGCAGGAGGAGGGTACCTTTGCTGATCTTGCCCCGTCTCTTGATTTTGATAGCTTCCCTTAATTTCCTCAAAAGTGAAGCGTAATAGGCTCCTGTAATTGTGGTACCCTTTGCCAGGAAATCTGTCATCACTACTCCGTCGTGGTCCCAGAAGATGGTGAGCATGACCTTGCCAGCGAAGGGCTGCATCCTTGCCTTCGTTGGAGGTGGTGAGTCCAAGTGCTTCCACTGCATTGACTAGGCTTTCGTTTCTGGATCATAGTGATGGACCCAGGTTTCATCCTGTGTAATCAGTCTTTTGAAAAACTTTGATTCATCTTCTTGGCACATCATTAAATTCATCCTCGAGCACTCGACGCGTTCTCTTTCTGGAATGGTGTGAGTAACCTGGGAATCCATCTGGCAGACACATTATGCATATGCAAATGGTCATGAATGATAGTTTCCACAGACCCTGACATCTTAGGCTACTTGGCGAATAGTAATGCGCTGATATTCCAAAATAGAAGCCTCAACTTGACGGACAGATGCCTCACCTATGGCAAAAGGGGGCGACCAGGTCTGGGAGCTGTTTCCACAGATTCCGGCCATGTTTGAATTAACGATGCCATCGTTTTACAAGGTCATATGATGGGGCATTATCATCATAAGTTTCTTTCATTTCATCAAAAGTCTCCTGTGTTGTGCGTCCATTCAAATACAAAAACTGGATCACTGCTCGACATTCAACAGGCTCTATTTCACACCCCACTCAGTTCAAACATCTGTAAAACAGAAACCACAATTAGTTCAGAGCTGTAATTTGCCACATAACCTGTAGAGATAAAAATCATTGCACATGCAAAATTTCAGCTAGATCCGACAACGGTGGGTCAGGGACATTACTTATTGTACGCCCCTCGTATGTGTCTATAGATCTTTCTCTCTCTCTCTGTCCTTCTCCCTCGTTCCAAGACAGGCGTCAGCGGTGACATTGTGCTCAATTTTTTTAGCACGGTTGTTTGACTTGATTTTTCCCTTGGCTACAGCAAAAAGCTGGATTTCTCTAACATTACTTTTATTATGAGAGGCATCGTGTGCTTGGCACGGATTACGCGTGTTCAACATTGAAGTCGCTTTTATGGGATGGTCAATGGATCTGACGGTGGCCGAACAAAGACCATCCGTTCAAAACAGCATTGCTGTATTATTCCCAGAAATATTTATTAACTTTTGGCTACTTTTGGCGTCTAAGTATGCTTGCTTGAAATTAATGGATGATTTTTAATCCATTTTGAATAATATTGACCGAGTTATTGGTCATGCCGGGCAAGAGTGGCACTAGTCCCATCTATATACATGTGAAAGCAAAATCAAGACTTCAAAAAAGGTGTTGATGGCAACAAAAATTGTTTCCATGTCAAGTCGACAATTTAAAACATTATATCGTTTGAAGTCAACTTTGGCTTAAAACTCATTGGTATATGAAAATTTACTGAATTACACGAACTCAGTATATTACATGTAAGTCTCTCTCTCTCTCTCTCTCTCTCTCTCTATATATATATATATATATATATATATAAATAAGATTTTCATGTTTTCAGAATATCTGAAGATTGGATATAATTAAATGTTTTATTCAAGATAAAAAGAACTGAAAGAGGAAATTCGGAGAAAAAACGGAGAAAATGTTTGGTTATTCGACTTGTATTTGATTAGCTTCAATTTATACAAAAAGAATTCATTTGTTTGTGAAAGTGTATATTTATAAAAAACAATTAGAAACACTGATAGCCAGTCTGTCGTCTGAAATTGAAGCAATTATTAATGTGCTTCTGATATAAGTATTGCGCACAGCAATCGAAAAAATACTATAACTTTCTAGAGTTCGAATACATCGAATTTATTTATATTTACGCTTGGCCAATTTAATATTCGTACGTACCTTTTTTTTACATGATAGTTACCACCTATCAAGGTCCAGAAGAAACTTGGGGATAAGGTTATTGCGTGTACAGTACAGTAATGTTGAGATTTGATAAAGTGTCTACTTAAGGGGGCGGTTCATTAGGAATTTGTTTATGTTGGACTTGAAAACATCTAAGTAGTAGTCAGGTGGGAAACAGGCAAACGGAAGAGAGTTCCACAGGCGTGCACTTCAAATAAAGAAGCTTTGTTCATGGGATCTACGTTTTGGTTTTGGCACAGATAAAGAGTGAGGAAAATTTTTGACATTGGTTTCAGTCAGACGTGTGTTTTTGGTGAAATATCGGCAAGGGGGGACCAGGGATTGGAGCTCAGACTGCCACCTGCCATTGAAGTAACGACAAAACAAAGACAGGCTCGGTACGTCTCTCCTGTGGGAGAGATGTTGCAGGGAAGAGAAAAGGGCACCCCCATTAAGCCACGAAGTCTATTTTGTGCTCTGTCAAGGCAGGACAGAGTGTTTTTAGCAACTCCTGCCAAGATGTGGCAACAGTACTCCATCCTTGGACATACTTGGCTTTTATATAAGTAGAGAATTGCATTAGCAGTGAGATATCTTCTGGAGCGGTAGAAGGATCCTACCATTTTTCCAGCGACCTTGGCAATAGACTTGATGTACGTGTTCCATTTCAGGTCGGGTGTAAAGGTTAATCCCAGAAGCTTATCAAAGCATGGAGCTTCCCCCAGTCGAGAGCCATCAATTTCAATTGATGCCAGATGGGGATCAGAGCGTTGATGATGTAAATATAGGAGCTTGGTTTCAGATGCATTAAAAGTAACCAGCCATCTCTTCCCCCACTGTACCACACACTCAAGATCAGAGGAGAGAGAACCAGAGAAAGCTTTGTCATACACGGCCTTTGATGAGTTGCCATAGATGGTTGTGTCATCAGCATAGACGTCAACGAATGATTTAAGCATGTGTTTAGGGAGATCATTGATGTAGATCAGGAAGAGTGTTGGGCCCAGGATGGACCCCTGAGGACCGTCAGCATTAGTACTGATGCCTCTGATAACTGCCCATCAACCACTACTCTTATGAGCCTATCAGAGAGAAATAATTTAATGATCGAGAAAACATGTCCAGTTATACCGTAGCTGGAAATCTTGTGAAGTAGGCCCTTATGCCATACTTTATCGAAGGGTTTTGATATGTCAAGAGCAATTGCCCTAGAGAGGAAGCCTTTGTCAAGAGATTCACTAACACTAGCACATCTGCTGTGGATCTAGCAGAATGGAAACCATATTGTATGTCACTAAGAAGGTAATTTCTGCTGAGGTGGTTGACTTCTTCTCTAATATTAATTCCAGCAACTTACTCATGACACACAGGGGACTTATTGGTCTGTACTGAGAGGGGGATGAGTTATCACCTGAATTCTTAAATACAGGACATACTGATGAGGATTTCCAGGGTGTTGGGAACGATTTCTCTTTAAAGCAACGCTTAAACAGTTTTGTAAGTATGGGGGCAAGTTCTGGTTGAAGCTTTTTCAGCACTATAACTGGAATGCCGTCAGGGCCAGTGGCTTTACTGGAATCAAGATTCTTGATTGGCTTAGCGACCTCACGAACATATATTTGTATGTTGCATAGCGTGTTGTCTGTTATAGGAGGAAATACGGAGGGTTGATGGCCTTCGTCGTGTAGGGTAGAAGTAGCTGCAAAGTTCTTGGCAAATAGTTTGGCCTTGTATGATGGTGAAAGGATGACCTAAGGTCGATTGATGATAGTTGGGGAAGAACGCACGCTTCTGTTCAGGATCCTATTTGTTATTTGCCAAAACTGGTGGGAACCAAGCCGCTGCTCGGCAACTTTGGATTTAACTTTGGACTGAGCATATAGCTCTCTTGCATTTTGTATTACTCTTTTACAGTGGTTGCTTGCAGTCCTGAAAGCAGCTCTAGTCACAGTGCATCTATTACGTTGGTAACTATTGAAAAAGTGATTTCTGTGCGCGATAGCAGCGGCACATTCAGGGGAGAACCATGGCTGGCTGTTAGGTTTTTGTTCGAATTTTTTAGATTGTATGAATTGGTCTATGCCTACAATTAACCATTCGGTCAGGTATTATACTATGGAGGACACATCCTTTTTAAACATGGAATGTAGGGGTAGATAAGATATAAATGTACGGAAGCTATCCCAGAGAGGTACGTCTGAAGACTTATTGCATTTCATTTTTATCTTAACTGATACAACCGAGTGGTCGGAAGATCCCAGAGAGGACAGAACGGAACATAAACATAGCTCAGGGGAAGTTGTGAGAAAAAAGTCTAGAAGTCTAGCTTGTTTTCAAGTAAGATCTTTGATTTACTTGTTGTTTCATCAAATACTTCTGCATGCCAAATCCGATCCCGCATTTTGTTAATTCCTACCCTATGATGAGAAAGAAAAGTATTTCTTCGAAACTCCGCGGATTAAGGACTATCCATTTATCTAGTGTTTCCTTTTCAGATTAAATATGTTTTAACTCATTTCAAAGTGTTTTTTTAACATATTTTATTAACTTTTTACTCATATATATATATATATGTTAATATATATATTTTTATATATATTTATATATAAATATATATAAATATATATGGATATTTATATTTATTTATATATACATATATGTATATAAATATATATATATTTATATATATATAGATATGTTTATATATATACATATATATATATATATTTATGCAATATATATATCAAAGAATTCCCAAATGGTCACCAATCTGGTACTACCCAGTCTCAGCGTTGCTTAACTTCGGTGATCTGACGAGAAACGTTTGTTCCACGTGATTATTTTGTATAAACTTGTAGATTATGCCATATTGGCTTATATATTTAATACTAAACCAAACACAATCTTGTCGATTGACATAAAACAAAAAATATAGAAAACATACAATCATGAACATTAGAAAACATTTCTGATTTAACTGAAAATCTCATCTGATTTTCAAATTGTTTGATTCTTAATTTAAATGACTTTTTTTAATAAATAATTCATCACTTATCAAGGTCCAGAGGCCACTCGAGGATAATGGTTAACAAGTGCACGTTAGTCAATGGGAAAATATCATAGTAGTCGTTAGTAGTGAAAATTTGTTAAATTGGATTACTTAACGAGACGTCTCATCAAGAACTTGTTTACATTAGACTTGAAGACGACCATATTGTAGTGACTTGCAAAGCAGGAAAACGGAACAGGCTTCCACGGGCGTGTAGTTCTAAGAAAAGGCTTTGCTCGCAAAATCTATGTTTAGGTTTAGGCACAAATAACGAGTAAGGAAAATTATTTATAGTGGTTTCATATAGACGTGTATTTTTCGTGAATGTCAGGCCAGTTGGTACCGTAGATTAGAGCTTAGAGAAGCACTTGCCATGAAAATAATGATAAAGAAGAGACAGGCTCGCAAAGTCTCTTCTATGGGAGAAAAGTTGCAGTGAAGGAAAACGTGCACCTCCTTCTTGCCTACCAAGTCTATTTTCAGTTGTTTCAAGGCACGATAAGATGCTTCTAGGAGCTCCTATCAAAATGTAGAAACAGTACTCTGTCCTTGGACGTACTTGGCTCTTATAAATATACATGGGACATCGTTATCATACATAAAGACATCTATAAAGAAGTTTTAGATCATTCATGAAAAAAATACGCAAAAAATAATTTCAACAATTTTAAAGTCTGAGTCGTTTGACCAACACAAATTATTTCATTAAACAATGAGCCACGATTGAAAATTTCGTTATAATAATTCATGTGGTGACCCCGTTCCCTTGATTGCCTTAACACGTGCTTATTTGGCTTAATGATTAAACAGGAAATTCAAATTCTAATATTGATAATTTAGTCACTCTGCTGCCATAGAATTTTCTTCCGCAGTTACGTTGTCGACGGTTTCGGTACGATTCATTAAAGACTTCTTACTTTCTTCGTATCGTTACCTCATTGGATAAACTTTATAAAGAACACATGCATTAATTTAGTTAAATTTCGATATACGAGGTGTCTTCGATACGTTTTCAGACTTTTTCGTACAAGCATTTTTAATTGTGGCAGATTCTCGCAAAGGGTAGAAGTTCTTGGTAAATAGTTTTGATTTGTTAGATGTTGGCGAGATATTTCGAATAGAGGACAAACTTCTGTTCAGGATTCTGTTTGATATTCGTCAAAATTGGTGGGAACCAAGCCGCAGCTCAACTGCTTTAAATATGATGTATAGAGCATACGCATCTCTTGCATTTTTTTTATTACTCTTTTATAATGGTTGCTGACAGTTCTAAGGACAGCATTGGTTTTACATGTATAACGCTGGAAGCAATGGAAATAGTGATTTCTGTGTGCAATGACAGTGGTACATTATGGAGTGAATCGCACTCTTAAATCATTGGTAGTTGTTTATGCAAACAACATTTCAAAGACCAACAATAATCAAGGTCTTTTTGATTCATTCTCTGACGTTAAATTTGAACTCAACCTCAGATCAAAAGTCTCAAACTCAAATCCAACTGTTCTCTTCTCTCTGCACTTTCCACACTGACGCCCAAAATAAAGAAGACGGCTATTTTATAGAGAGACCCAACCACATCCCATTTGCATCCCCCTCCCCCCTCTCGTCACGTCACGTGATTTTCAGTCCATAAATACCAGGGGGCGGCCATTTTTATTTTCTCTTTTTTTTTCTTTCCTAACACGAGCCGCACGATGCGTGAGGTAAGGTTCTTTACTTTTAACCACATTCTCTTCTGATCTTAAGTACGTTTTGAAACGGGGAAAAAGAAGTTTGGTTAATTTAAAAGATGCGAACCCAAGCTTCTGACCCATGACGCCCAAATTGAAATGAATGGCTCTCGTGTTGCGGAAGCACCACGTCTTGGCACGCTTCTGAAACTGATTTTCATACGTAATGTCGTAATATTAAAACTCTCATATTTTGTGTTTACTGTGTTGTCTAATTGTCTCCCCTTGCTGTGTACTCTCCAGTATTTTCTATTAGTTCATTACAACCTTTATTCTAAGTAAACGTGTCTTTTGTTCTCACTTTACAATACCTGATCTGAAATATAACACATGTATCAAATCTGTTGCCAATATCGATAGAAAAATGATTCGCTCACACTATCGCGCATGTAAATATCTAATTGCCATGTACAATCCTCTACCTGTATGAAAGCCAAGTACGCCCTAAAATCGGATACTCTTGCCAAATCTGGGTAAAAGCTGATCGCCTTCGATACCTGGAAGTAGATGCACTTTTTCTTCCCTGCGACCTTTTTCTTACTAAAGAAGTGCAGCTAGCTTGTCTATGCGCTGTTGCTATTTTAACGGCAAGTACTCGACTGAACTGCAATATATGGCCTCCCCTTGCCAAACCTTTACAAGGAGCACTCGACTATTTACAACCACTATATATGTTTTTCCCACTCTCTGTCTGGCCTAAATCTAAATTCAGATTCCATAAACGAAGCTTCTTTCCCAGAACTGTCCGCCTGTGAATCACCATTCCGATGGTCTACTTCCCGGTGTAATACAACATGGTAAACTTCAAATCCAATGTAAACAAGTTCTTCTTTAGCCGTCTCTATAAATACTCAAATTCTACCCAATTTACACCATTACTACACCACCACTTTAAATTTATTAACTCTTATCCTCGAATAGCATTCGGGTCTTGATGAGTGGTGACTTTCAAGTAAAAAAAGCCTCTTGAAAATTCAGTATGTAATTGCTATACATCTTATGAGATGACTAACCAATTTATATGATTTCAGGTTCAAATGAACAGCTACAACAGGAATTGGAATACATTCTACTAAAGCCCGATTTTCACAGTTGGTACATTTCAAAAATGCAATCTGTATGTGAGGACGCTTTAGAAGAACGATACGCAATAAAATTCTGTTTTAAACTTGGAAAAAAATACCACAGAAACATATGGAATTCTTCAGACTGCTTTTGGACCATCTTGCATGAATTGAGCATCAGTTTTTGAGTGGCATAAGAGACTCAATGGAAACAGACATTCTGTGGTGAATGATTCAAAGATGCAGAGGCCCTCCCAGGGAACAAGGAAAATCCGAAATAATGACTGTCTCTAAACAACAATATAAAGTCGTGTTTCTGTATGAATCGTCGCGAGCGGGCACCAACCAAGGAGAGGATAAAAGGGTACGTGTCTTAAGATCTTTTTATATGTTACACACACCGTGACTGTATATATTATATAGACGCCCCACAAGAATGTATACACCTCCCTCCCAAATACATAACACAGGAACCACTAAATTCTTTTGAATCTGAGAAGGGTCAATTTCTTAATCAGGATCTTTGAATCTTTGAATGGATTCAAGATGTAGTTATGCGTCATCAACGAAACTATTCAAGACAAATTTGCACAAGTGATAGGCTACTGTGTCCTCTTCCGTGTAAATTTCTACCCCATCCCCATTCATCGCGTAGAAACTCAATTTTGTTTCTTTTATTTCTTGGCTTAATTTATGGGATCGAACTGAACTGAACTGAAAGATTACTGATCGATATTTCCACAAGGAATTATATTGATTTCTATTGTTCCTTATTCTATAAGGACACCTTTCTTCCTTTTCAAGTTGAATCAATGTCATCTAATTTCTAATGCTCATCAACTAAGGATTTCTGCATGGAAGGAAATTAGATCTTCACCAAGAAAAAAAAAAAAAAAAGATGCTTTCTATTAATAAAATATTTCCAACCGAAACTGACGTTTACAATATATCTTCAATAAGTTTCCAGACTTTTGTATCGGCGTTTTTATTCATAAGACACACATGAAACTCTAGTCCCAATCGAAGTAATCTCCGCCGACTGCATTGCACTTGCAAATTGAAATTACTTCCAGAAGGCTCCAAGAAAATCCTCTTGTCTGAGCGTGCCAATGATCCTCGGCACAGTCTGTTTTATCTCCTCAATTGTCTCACAGTGTCAGCTTTTCCTTGAGCTTAGGAAATAAGCAAACTTCGCAGGGAGCAAAGTCGTGTCTATAGAGTGGGTGAGGAATTTTCATGGTTCCCATCTTTGTTAAATAATTTGTGACAATGATGGAGCAGCCTTGGGGGAACTTTATGCAAATCTTCCGCATTCTCTGTTCCTCATGTGTCAGTTCCCACACTGATATCAAACTATGCACTTGTTTCTCTGTAGACACACAATTGTCCTTATTCATGAAACTCTTTATTTGACCAATCAACTCTGGCCATAGACTTCCTTACATGTTACTTACGTTCGTAAATAATCTCAAAATGCCAATCCTATCATTAAAATGCCAACCACGATATCGCCAAAGCTCAAAACTTTCTGCAATCCATTTGGTATCAATAGATTTCAGTTTATGACATGCTTTACTTAATGTCTTCCACTAATAACTACGGATGACACGATTAACCGGAATCGAGAATCGGAATAAATCGAAACTTTCGTGTGTACCAACATCGTAATAATCTGAAGTTAATTTCCGATTCCAAAACTTTCCTTTACTTTGTTTTTTTTTTTTACTTAAATATTGGTGTTCTATGGACAGTGAAATACGTAGATGACAGCCTCACAATAAGTTTATTATAATTGTGGTTACAATCTGTACGATATACCTCCAATATGTTTCCAACTTTTTTGTACTAACATTTAAAATTGACGAATACTCTTTTTAATTCAGTATGTTATTGCTAGACATGTTATGAAATGACTGGCCAATTTTTTATGATTCCAAGTTCAAATAAACAGCTACAGCAGGAATTGGAATACACCCTACTAAAGCCTGATTGTCGCAGTTGATTAATTTCAATTTAAATTTTAATTGAATAATTCAATCAATTTTAATTTTAATGTAATAAATTCTGTTTTAAAGTTGGAAAAATAAAACTGGTACGTATGGAATGCTCCAGACTGCCTTTGGATCATCTTGTATAAATCAAGCATCTGGTTTTGAGTGACATAAGAAATTCCCGAACGCAAGAAGCCTTTGAGAACTAATGAACGGTGTGGTACGATGAAGAAGTTAAAACACCATATACAAAGACCGTCGTGTGTCTATAGAAAGAATAATTCCAAAGTTTGCTTTCAGTGTTAGAACTGTACGCACTATTTTAGGAGAGGAACTAAAAATGCGGAAGCTTTTCGAGAAGTTTGTCCCAGTCGTACTTTTTGAAATCACAACTCTATAATAATACTAGACTACCCGTGATCCGTTGGGTCAGTATGTAATATTAGCTATGGAATTAATGCATGAGCGTGACACCTGTGACGTAAAAAAATAGTATTTGTGACATAACAGAAACATTTCTATGAAAATATATTAAAATGGAAAAAGAATATAGATGGATTTCTATGAGTCGTTCCGTTTATAATTGTTGATTTTTGAAAAAAAAACTTACTGCCATTGAATTATAAGTGGTTTGCTATACTTATAGGTAAATGTGCACTGAACAGATACCATAATACTCAAAGTTAAATTCAAATTCTGATATATCTTTTAATTTGAACGCGAAAAATCAATTGGGATGCTGAAAACGTACAGAGTAAAACAATACGTTTTATTGTCGCATTGATTATTGATTTGTAATGCAATTAAAATATTTTAGGGGTTATTTATTTATGTTGGTAGTTTAGAAGAACATGTATGAAAGTTTTTAAGATAGGTGTATTAAAAAATGGAAAAAAATTAAAAAAAAAGGAACGCGGTCAGTAAATCGCCGTTGTACAATGCTCTTATGGTTGTCAACGGGTTAAAGTAGATTTATTTGAAAGAAAATTGCGTTAAAATAACTTAAACATAATAAGGAAATGAACGATGTAAAAAAAAAGCAGAAAGTATTAACAATTGTTTACTTAGATAATTTAGACGGGGGAAAAATAGGGACGCCGAAAAACGTACAGTAAACAATACATTTTATTGTCGCGTTGATTATTTAATATTATATATTTTGTATATATGAAACAGGTCGATGGTTATACGTATTATTTCTGATCATGTTTTGCGTTTTATTTCCATATCTTGAAGTTTCTTATTAAATAAATGTAAGATATTCGCTTTTCTAAAGACGTCCGCTTGTTCTAACGAAATTGGTCCAGCGATGTGTGTTTATTTGTTTACGCTGTTATGGGTTTATGTTTATGTACGCATGCTCAACTGGAAGTCGTAAACCGCATGTTGGGTTACAACACTCGTTACAAGTTTTATAATTATATAGAGATACAGAATCTGGACAAGTGAAAATATCATATTTAAGCGAATTTTACAACCGGATGAAGCCGGGCTCCAACCCCGCTAATATTTTACTATTTACCAAACGTCTACGTAATTCTATATCATCAAAAAATTAAAAGAAAAACATAAATAAATAAAACATCTGTTAATACTCATTTTCTCATTTGCTATTACACATAAAAATACCTATTCAATTATGAATAGGTGTTTTTTATGTGTATTAACGGATTTGTGGTTGAAAGCAGGGGCGTTTCAAACACCTCTGCCAGTTGAACCTAAATGAACCTATGCCTTTCTGAGCCATGAATAAGCTGCACGGAAACCAATTATTTTCGACAGGCAAGCAACATACAGGTTATTTTAGTATTCGCTTCATAAAAACGAGGTTCGATTAACTAAGATTACAGGCAGGAAAGCCCCGAGCTTCTTCAGGTGCCTCCATTTCGTTGACAAATAAGATATAAAAAAACAAACATGGCGGCCTTATTGCATGCTGTCAGTTTGCTTATAACGAAGAGTTTCTAAAGAATACGTAAAAACATTTCGAAAGCTATAAAAAAAGAAGAGAATTGTAAGAAATAAGAACTAGCAGGCCACCCGGCGTTGCCCGATCATAAATAGTTTAATTTATGGAGATTTTTTTAATATATTATTACAGAGCCCAAGCACGATTGCTTATTATATTTTACTTGATATATAATCGTGGTTGCGAAAAATAACAAGTGATACATGCATGCTCCCCCTGTGACTGCACAGTAGACCAGGCATAAAATGACTAAGTAAGGAATTTGCACCCTCCATTTAGTCCCAAAAGTCCCCAGGGGACGTCAAATCCTGGTGAAAATGAACACACGATGCAGTTTTAGGTCTTTACATATGTAAATGTAGATTCTGCACGATGCAAAAGAGAAATGACTAAGTCCATCATTTGACCCCCCCATTGAGCCCCAAATTTCCTTAATGCTTAACATATTTAAATTTGAGTTCAGCACCATGCAAAATTGCTAAATAGACATACACAGATAATTTTTAACAAATATGGAAAAATAGTCCAAAAAAATCCGGTGTTTTTATTAGCCCTAATAATGCCCCTGGGGCAAACACAAGAGATATCGTTAAGTATAGACAAACAAAATGATATGGAAATCAGTTAGTTGCAACTTTACAGATAGTTTTATAAAAATCCAAAGCATCAATTTTTTTTAATAAACACAAAAGTGTCAATTGTAGCCATTTTAACCCAAAAGGCACACCCGAGGGGGGGGGGCGGAGTTTCCCCTGGAAATCTGTTCTGTTACTTTTTTTTACTCATATCATGTTTAATGTTTATGAAAAATTTCCCCCCCCCCAAAAAATCCAAGGCTTAGTTAATTGAGAAAAGTACGGACAGACGAACGAACATACAGACGAATAAACGAACGAACAAGAGTGAATTTACAGGCCAACACCCTTTTGTCGGGAGACCAAAAAAGTGACTTGGGTTCCATCAACTAGAATGGAAACGAAAACCTACAATTCTCCAGCATCATTCCTTAGTCGGTGGGCCATATGAAAAAATAAAAAAATGTTTAACGTATGAATGCAGTTTTATGCATGTAATCATGTTTAGCTGATTACCACTGTCGAGTTAAAGTGTTTTGTTTTAAATGTTGCTCCCTTAGCAGCTATTTTTGTCGGCTAAAAACAAATCGTAAGTGTGCTACAAGTCCAAGTTCTCTATACCTATATATTAAATTTCTATTCTGTAGACCAAATATTAAGAGACGTGTTCGGTTGAGAATTTTCTCACATACACCAACAAGATCTCTGATATATGATGATTGCAACGTCTTGTCAGACGAGTGCCACTCCCTCAGACATTAAAAATCCATGAGCCCAAATGTCTGAGGGAGTATCTATATAAATATGATGTTACAGAGTCTTAGCTTTGTACGACAGCTAAGTCTCTCTCTCGGTTCAAAATGTTGAGATCCAGCAACAAGCAAGAGCAAGATAGCCAGCAACAAATTAAACTGCAGACCAGCTTAATGCGGGTACTGGTCTTCCGCTTTATGGTTTTTTAAATCAGAGATTTGCTTCTCCTAGAAAGGTTGCCTTCACCATGGCTTACGGGAGCCCTCTCTACCCAAATACACATATATACACACACACACACACACACACACACACACACACACACACACACACACACACACACACACACACACAAATATACACGGTGCTAGTTGGCCGTTGACCCAGAAAAAGAGTTCATTCGCCCTTTGGAAGGTCTTGTTTTTAATCCTTCAGGGAGATTAGCCGCCCTCCTCACCAAACAAGTCTGGTGGGGGAACCAGTTTAGTCGCCGGTGACCCAACCATGAGGCAGGTAGTACTGGGTTACATGGTACCAGTAGCATATGACATGACCTGACATATATATGATATA
Source organism: Euprymna scolopes (assembly GCF_053919585.1). NCBI lineage: Eukaryota > Metazoa > Mollusca > Cephalopoda > Sepiida > Sepiolidae > Euprymna > Euprymna scolopes. The sequence continues at coordinate 96,900,582 of NC_136503.1, read as the reverse complement.
TATATATATATGACATGACCTGACATATATATATATATATATATATATATGTCCGATTTTTCTGGATATCTTTTCCATTCGCCGAGCTGTCTTTTATATTTCAGCTTGCATACTGTATATATGTTTTCTGAAGCGCTCTCTATCTGTGCATCGGATCTAAATTTTGGGGGCGTCATAATATACCACATTCCAGCTGAAAAAAAAAGAATTGGAAAAGATATCCAGAAAACAAGGGAAAATTAATAACTCTGCCGTGTTCAATCAGACATGCTTATATCTATAATATAAAGCTAAACGTCTGTGTGTGCGTGTGTGTGTGTGTGTGTGTGTCTGGTCACGAATAGGCTCCTATATGGTTGACTATTATAGAAACCTGATCACATATAATGATAGAAGATGTATCGAGACACAGGAATGGGTATGTTTGATCTGGCAGAACGGTGGTTCATTAAAATTGTGGGGTCCGCGTTATCCCCTGGTCCACAAAGTCTGGAAAAAAAAAATTTAAATGAAAAAAAAAAAAAACGTTTACAAGGGTTTTTGATATAGATTTACATAAGAATACCTTGATAAGTATGTTTTAACTTAAATAGGGATGGTATGAATAAATTGTGGGGTCTGCGTTCGCGCCTGGCCTCCGTAGAATGGAAATGGGCACAAACTTTAATAAAGACTTTTCATATCTATCTGCGTAAGTATACTTTCATAATTATGTTTTAATTCGAAGAAATATGGTATAATAAAATTATCGGTGTTCGTTCACGCCTGACCTCCATAGAATGAAAAAATTGTCACAAAGTTTAACAAGTTTTTTTAATATAGATCCACAGAATATTTTGATAAGTGTTTCAGTGTGAGCAGGTATGGTATAATAAATTATGGGGTTTATCGATTTTATTTTTACTTTCATCATATTTTGCTTTGGTTTTGATACCCCCAAATTCGAAGTTATCTCTTTACAACCCTTCTTTTTCATAACCTATCACACTTTCATAAATCAGAGTCTATTTTCTGTAGGGTGTATTTGAACGCAGACAACGACGGGTACTTTTGCTAGTATATATATATATATATATATATATATATATATATATATATATATATATATATAAGCTTCATATTTTGTGCATCATTATTATTTTTTGCGGATTATCCTCATCTTAATTGTTACTGCTGTTATATTCCCCACGAATTAACGAGGGCCTATTCAGATAAGGAATAAACATCGCTTTATCCCGATGTACGAGATACTAACAGCTATAAAGATGGAAATAACGATAAACTGAATCAGAAATGTCTGTCATATTTGTTCCTATTGCATAATATAATTCTCAGTATAATTAAATATTACATAAGCCTTAACTAAACATCCCTAAGGTAGCAAACATGCTTGTAACGTGAATATATATTGCTAAATAAATATTAAATACTAGCAGTTCCTTTCTGGCATATCATCGTTAATATTGCTGTAAAGTTATTTCCATAATTATTTCACATTTTTTGTCTGGAAAAAACAAATTTATAGTCATGAAGTTTTTTTAATTTCTCAAAGCAATCTTTCGAAATGAATCGTTTGTGTTGTATGAATCCGAAATATTGTTGTGCCGAGCATCGCCGGTCGATGCCAAGCAATCTGAACGAGTCTACTAACAGTTATCTCTGAACGCATTTACCATGTACTGGGTAAAGTAGGTGAAAACAGGGCTGTAGCCCTTTATATATTCAAGTCATTTGACAAAGTCTGTCATAAAGGACTGCTAATAAGCATTAAATCGCACGGTATAACTGGACGAATACGAACTAGAAGTAGACCTGCTTAGACAATAGAAGCATACAGGTTGTCATTGACGGACGTTCATCCAAACAGAATAACATTAATGCGGGAATACCTCAGGAATCGATCCTTGGACCATTATTATTTCTGATATTCATAAACGATCTCCCTGATAATATTCTGTCCGAGATGGGTATATTTGCTGATGATACAACGCTCTATAATATGCTTGAGGGAAGAACAGATGTACATAAATCTAAGACAATGGCAGCATTGTTAGAAAATGACCTCCAGACTATAGTTGAATGAAGCCACAAATGGATGGTAACATTCAATGCTAGTAAAACTAAGCTGCTTTCCTTTAACAATTACAATACGCCTCTCCAACCCCCCTATATCAATGACAAATAGCCCCTACCTGAGAATTCTATTTTCAAACTCCTCGGCCTAACATTTGCAAGCAATATGAACTAGAAAAAATACATAGAGGACATTGCAAAGGCTGCTGCAACGAAGGTGGGTTCCCTCTATCGAGCTAGAAAACTACTAATGCCTGAGAGTATCCTGTACCTTTACAAGACCACCATTCGCCCATGCATGGAGTATTGTTGCCACATCTGGGTTGGTGCATCTACTGCAAGTCTCTCCCTCTTAGATAAAGCTCAAAAAAGAGTTGTCAATCTAATCGGTCCAACTTTATCAATTAAGCTCTAGACCCTGTCTTATCACCGCAATAGTGCATCACTGTGTCTGTTTTACAAATATTTTATTAGAATGTGTTCTGATGAAGTCGTTTCACTTGTACCCCCGCGACGTCCTCGCCAAACCCGCTTAGCAATAATACCTGACCCCTTCACTGATGAGGTCCCTAAATGCTAGAAAGCTTTCTATTCTAATAGTTTCTTCCATCGAACAGCTAGACTTTGGAATTCCCTTCCTGCTGCCTGCTTCCTAGGCTGTACTGATATGCAGAAGTTTAAATGTAACATAAACAAATATCTTGTTAATCTTTCGTAGACATGGCCCCAAATAGTAGATCCTAACGTCCAAGTGGCGATTTGCTTTGTAAGGGGGGGACATGAGTAAGAAAAATTATCGTTATTGCCATTTGTGAAAATAGAATGTCAGAAAGAATGTCATAAAAACTAAAAAAAAAAAAATTACAGATACAATTATTTAAGAAAAGAGTTGTTTTTGAAGGCTATATCAATGCGGTTCCTAGGAAACACCGCGGACACGAGTTTATGTATAAAATAATAATGATAATATTAGACGGAATTTTTCTGTTAATTTTCTATAATCTTACGTTTATTTGCCAACATAATATGCCGTAAAAAATAGTAGGTGTTGATGTCCCTAATTTTCGAGAGTAGTATCCCTTCTTCAAGGGGAGGAAATAGAAAGAAACGTATAAATTCCTCCTATATTTTCATTATGCTAACTCGTGTCTACCGTGTCTCCTAAAGATCGCATTGGTATAATTTTCAAACATGACTCATTTCACACTACACACAATGCTTCAAACAAACTACATCCGTCTCAAAATTATTAATGCTAAACTTGTTCACAAAAATGTCAACTTGGTGAAAAAGAATGTTAGCTATATAAACAAAATACATGGCGAAGGTAGAACATCTGATTTTTGTCTTTGATCACGTCAGATTATAAAGTAAAGCTTGGTAATACACACAGTCAGTTAGGTTAGAGTTTTGAGTCAGACAATAAATGTCAGACAAGTCAACACGAAAGATATCGTCTCCGCGTTTTAGAAGCTAGGAGAAACGCGACTTCAACATAATATAGAAAATTCCAACGACTCGCAGCTTCGAGGGTAATTTAAAGAACAAAGTTATATGAAATATATAACCTATTGTTGTTTGGTTTCCTTCGGAGGGAGATGAACTCGATTAATGAGTAGAGACGAAGACACAACAGTTAGAGGTATTTTATTTACTAATGAAATATATAAATAAAGCTAGGTACAGCCCACAATGGAGTACTGTTGCCACATCTGGGCAGGAGCTGCTAGAAGCAGCTTATATTGTCTTGAGTTCAAAATAGACTTCGTAGCTTAGTGGGGGATGTCTTTTTCTCTTCCCTGCAACCTCTTTCCTACAGAAGAGACGTTGTGAGCCTGTTTATGCTTTATCGTTATTTTCATGGCAAATGCTCAGCTGAGCTTCACTCTATGGTCCTCCCTCGCCAAACTTTCACAAAAACACATTCGTCTAGCCAAAACCACGATCAATAATTCCCCACACTCTTTATCTATGCCTAAACTTAAACGTGGATTTCATGAACAAAGCTTCTTTCTTTTCCATGGCAGGTGCTCGTCTGAACTCCAATCTCTGGTCCCTCCCCCCGCCAATCTTTCACGAAAAACACCCGTCTAGCTGAATCCACCGTGAAAAATGTCCCCCACTCTATATCTGTGCCTAAATCAAAACGTGGATTATATGAAGAAAGCTTCTTTCCTAGAACTGCACGCCTGTGAAACTCTGTTCCGTCTGCCTGCTTCCCACCGGACTACAACTTGGATGTCTTCAAGTCCAACGTTAAAAAATTCCTAATGAACCGCCCCCTTAAGTAACACTTCATCAAATCTCCACACTAACGTAATGTACTTGCAATAACCCTTATCCCTGAGTGGCTTCCGGGCCTTGATAAGTGGTGATCACTGTGTAAAAAAAAAACAAAAACACTGCACACTTGTAAGACTCTCTTCTGATTGCCTGCTTTCCAGCTGGCTACAATCTGATTGTCTTCAAATCCAATGTAAACAAGTTATTGATGAACCGGCCCTCTAAGTAATCGAATTTAAAAAATTCCCACTACTTATGTTTACTACGCTATAATCACATTAACTAATGTATACTCTTTAACCCTTATCCTCGAATGGCCTTCGGCCCTTGATAAGTGGTGTTTCTTGTGTGAAACATCCACACTTACATACAACAAAAGAACATGTGAACCACTAGACGTTGCATTGTATATATCACAGCATTAAAGATACACTAGTTATATATATATATATATATATATATATATATATATATATATATATATATATATATATATATATATACTAGCATGGATACCCAGCGTTCCCAGGGTCAACATGAAGCTCGGTTTGGCCACACCTGCTATACTAAGAATATTGAGCATTTTTTATTATTATATATCAACTCTATCGTTACCGCAACAAAATTTCAAAAATTAAAGAACGAATGAAACCACGAAAATGTAATACCCCGACACCCGAAAAAAGAAGCACGCGACAAACTCTCCACGAGATATTTCGGCAGAAGGGATACGGAGAGAAGCTATTCTCCGAATATTGAGCCTCTTTTTATGACTATATTCCAGTTTAAGCGAATTAATTTTATGCTACCTCAGTCTAGAAAGATTTGTTATTACGGTCTGTTTCAACGACAACAAACTGTAAATAATTCAGTTTCGAAAATACCCAAGTAGGATTTGTGGTAACCGAATGTTTATATTATAAAAATGATAAGTTATAACTTATTGCGTTATTAAAAGGAAAAAAAATTGTGAAAAAAATATGTGAAAAAAAATGTGAAAAAAAAACCTGGTAAAAAAACGGAAATGAAAGTTTTTGTTTTTGTTTTAAATAAAGAATGCAGTTGAATTGAATTGTTTATTTTAAAATAAAAATTCACTGGAACACAACGTTAATTTGTAAATCACGGAAATTATTTTATTCAAACTAATTCCAAAAATAATGCTTGAAAGTTTTTAGTTTTAATATCCACCGAAAAAGAAAACAAAAACAAAAAGAACAACGTTCATGCCGAGGGGAAATAACTCAAACAGATTTATAAAAAATCGATGTCAGTAAAAATAAATTAAATTTAATAATTTATCAATATAAATAAAATTTACATTAAAAACTTAAAAAGAACACTTAAAATTCTCTTCTCTTTAATTTTTGTCCAAAAGTTCTTCCAAATTTGAAATTTTATCATTGCATAGCTGTTGCTTGATGTAACGTCATACGTTTCCGATAGGATTGAGGTCAAGAGATTACGCTGGCTAATCCAAACACGCAATATCATGCTCTTTCAGGAACCTCTTGACATTGCCAGCTGTGTGAATGGGAGCATTCCCCTGCATGAAGATGTGAATATCATCCAAATTATAGGGTAGAAAATACTGTCAGCATATTAATGTACTTGGTCGAATTAATTCGAAATGGCAAGCGAATTATAGGCCCTGGACCATTGATACTAATAATGCCCCACACCAAAACCAAACTTCCACCACCTTGCAGCGTTGAAACTGAGCACCTAGGATTAAATTTTTCGTCTTTCCTCCGACGGACGTACTACCTACCATCACTGCCTATCCTATTGAATATGCTTTCTGCGCTCAAAAGCACTTTTGACCAATATGAAGAGTCATGATCTTCATTGCATTTGACGAAGTCCAGACGGCGCTTTCCGTTGTTTACAAAACTCACTTGCTTGCATCTTGCAACATATCCTCGCAAATTAATTTCCTTTAATCTGTTTTTTTTTTTACAGTAGAAAGAGATAACTTTTTAACAAGATTGCACTGTTGTTGGATTTGGGGAGCCGTTTCAAATCTGTTTCTTATCCTGAGGATCTTGATAGCATTGTGTTCCCTGTTAGAAGTAACTATAATATGACCAGCTTTAGGGGCATCACGAACATTGCCGGTGTGCTGGTGTTTTGCACAGTCTTTCGTACTGTTTTCTCATCACATTTTAATCTGCGACTGTTTTGTCGATTGAATAAACCAGAAAGGTGGATATTAATGACGATCACTAAGAGAAAATCGTGGCTAAACAACAACAATTACGATTAGAGATGTTTTGTTGCCCGTTATTGGATATTTTAAACTGATTTAGGGGCGATAATTTAAGCCATTTTTAAGCGAATGTGTTGCTGTGTTTTTTTGCCTCCTCAATCTGAAGTTATTTTTAGAATTGAGGTGAACACTAGAATATTTCAATTAAAAGTCAAATATGAACAGTTAAAATTATAGAGGAATAAAAGGCGAATCGTATAGGTATAGGTCGTTAAAACAGTCACATTAAATTTATCTTAACTTTGCAGTTTTTGAAAAAAATACAAGTGTGGGCATTCTTTTTGTCGGCAATGTATATTTATATATTCACTATAGAAACTGTTTTTTTTATTGACAACTGAAATTAATTTAGAGTGGACTTTGAAACTCATATATTATAATTTAAAAATGTATTAAATAAATATATAAATAATTATATGTTTATTAAAACAGCTTCACCGGACCTATAAAATAATACATTTACCGGACTCATTATTTAAACAAAGGAGTAACCAGGGAATTATGCCTACTTTGGATTGTTACCTTGTGCCGTGGAAGATACAGAATACGGATTTGATCTCTTTACCTCTCTGCTACTAAGGACATTCACTTCGGAATTTACCTTACAATTTGGATATGATATTTAATATCCTTTTAATTTCGAACCCATGTATAATTTCCCTTACTCTATTATTTAAAAAAAATATATGATTTTGTATGTTTATTGTATTTAGCAAATTACGTATAAACCATTATAATATTTGCTGATACTTTCTCCTCTGAGGAGATGGGTAGACATCGAAAACCTATAGTTTAAATAGGTATACTAATGGAAATGTATTCTTTGTCTTGCATATAATAACAATTCTTGATTTGAAATTTAACCATTTCACACCATAAAACTAAAATTACTAAATAATGATTTATTTGCTCTATCTGGCATATTGAGCTATATTTATTAAACTGGGATTGTCTTTATAAAATATTACAGCCAATAACATTTTATTAGATCAATAATCACTGGATTTCCATACCAGTAGAACTATTCCATTACATTATTGGAAGTATATATATATATATATATATATATATATATATATATATATATATATATATATATATATATATATATATAAATGCTTCACTATATATCTGCTTCATTTTTTTTGTTTTTAAGTAAGATCTTTGACTTACTTGTTGTTTCATCAAATACTTCTGTATGCAAAATCCGATCCCGCATTTTGCTAATTCCTACCCTCTGATGAGAAGGAAAGCATTTCTTCAAATATCCGAATATTAAGGACTATCCATTTAACTATTCTCCTTTTCAGATTAAATATGTTTTTAACTCATTTCAAAGTGTTTTTTAACATATTTTATTTACTGTTTGCTCATATATATATATATATATATATATATATATATATATATATATATATATATAAATATATATATATATGTGTATATATATATATATACATATACAGAGAGAAAGAAAGAGAGAGATGTTGTTTGTTTTTGTTTTTGCGATACGTTTTGAATGAATTCAATCATTTACGAAAGTGCATTTTTACCTAAATGCAAGTTGGGAATAATTTCCCCTTTAACCAATTTGGTACCCCCACATTGGGAGCAGTATATATATTATTTTTAAAATATAATTATCCACTTACACGTGGTTCGTCGTCTACGACTCATCAGAGTGGTCGTAGACGACGAAACACGTTTCAGTGTATAATTACATTTTGAAAACAATATATAAGTGTAAATATATATAAGTACATTTTGAGTAATCCACATCATAGTGTAATGATCCGAATTAGAAATTTCCCTGCAGCAATTTCCCATTTGTTATATAATGGGTCCGTTAAAAACAGTTTTTTATATACTTTTTTATTAGCGAACATATAAATTGATATATTTAATATTTTTTATACTCATGGAACATTTCCACTCTAAAAATACCTTTCAATTTGTAAATAAAATTAAAAATAAAAAATTAAAAAAAATTAAAGCCGCTTCAGCAGACAGGCCATGCAAAATGAGAGAAACTGAAGCAAACTGAAATATATCAATTTATATGTTTATTAATAAACAGATCCACCAAACATATATATATATATAAAACTTTTTTACCGGACCCATTATATAAACAAAGAGAAAATTGCTCCAGGAAAATTCCTAATTCGGATCATTATATTGTGAAGTGGATTCCTCAAAATACAGTTTGGATCATATTACCACACTGCTTTCAAAGATATCCACTTCGGATTGTACCATGTAATTTGGATGTTAACTTTTATATCCTTTTCTTTAACTTCCCTTACTCTATGACTTAATTACTCAATCAATTTTTAATTGTGATTTTCCATGTCTCACCGGCCCTGTCGGTGGGGCATTAGAATACGCCAACTGCCCCCCTGCAGAGGGTAAAAGTCCGTCAATGGGGGTCCTGGATATGACCTTAAACTATATCCAGTGGTGAGGCCCGAGCTTGTGGGCTTTGGGGAGTGTGGAGCCACCCTTTAATTACCATTGCTCCCAGGTCCAGTCTGACCCGGAGTAGTAGTACCTGTTAGGGTCCCAACTATGGGTTAAATAGAAACCGACATGAAAACAACAAATATATCCTATTAAAGAAATTTTTCTTCAAAATATTTGGATTCGGCAATCAATAACTCGAAAAGGTTTGATATGCCGTAAAACAAAAACAAGCAACCGACCATGTCTCACTGACTTTAGCAAATAAGGTATTAATCGTTATAACTATTTGCTAATATTTTTCCTCTGAAGAGATGGTAGACATCGAAATCCTATAGGATAAGGAGTTAAAATATATCTAATATATTCTTTGTCTTATATAGAATAATAGACATTTTTTGATCTGAAACTCAAACATTTTACGTCATAAATTTTTAAATTCATTGAATGACTAAAATTTGATTTATTTGCTCTATCTTGTATATCGAGCAATTCTTATTTAGATGGGAGAATACTTATAGAATATTACTTGTAAATAATATCTTGTAAATCTTATAAACACATGTTTCCATACCAGCTTATTGTTTGATAATTTTATTCTGAAGAATATATATATATATATATAATTTAAAGGAGATTAGAACAATAGTCTAAAGAGCAGAGTGTATTTTAATGTAATAGTGAAACTACTAATTTAATTAAAATACAGGAAAGAAAGAGTGCTCGTTGTAATTTAGATATATAATAAGCTCGATAGGTAAATATCCTAGAGCTAATTTAATATTTAGTAATGTGATTAATAATTTAAAAATCAAATTATAATTAAATTAAAAATCCGTTTCATAAGAAGGAACAACAACAAAATCAGTTATTTGTACGATCGTTTCGGAAAACAGTGTTTTTATTGTGGTAGACATCAAGTTACGGACAATAATTATTACATATAGTTTTTTAATAAACAAGTTTTCCTCGTCAGCAAATATTGTGAAGGGTTTTTATTAAATGTAAAAGACACCATAAATAAACCTAGCATTAAAGTAAGGCAGATGTATCTGGAAAAAATTAAAATAAAGGTATGGATTTAAACTTGCTAAGAAAATTAATATGGGTTAGAGATAGAAATAAATAGAGTAAAATATAAATTGGGTTTAAGTACTACATTATGCATACATACACAAATATATACATGCATATATATGAAAAATAGACACATATATACATATACATAGATATACAGATATATACATAAAATTATAGGTACAAATATTTACCTTTTAATTTTTCGCCTTTTGAAATCAGGAACTATGGTTAAAGAACTCATATAGATGTTTGCTATGGCTTTTCAGCTTATGAAATGATGAATTTTAAGAAGAAAGCCCGTGCAATAATTTATTTCCGTTAGCATACTTTTGATTTAAAAACGCCACGGTTTATAATTTGAAAGACATTTTAGGTTAATGTTATTTGTATAATTGAATAATGCAAGGGGGATAATTAGTCATATTTTCTTTAATTAAAGGAAGTAAGGGGGATTATTAGTCTTACTTAATTTATGACAAAAAAATTGTAATCTATTTTTACTAATAAGTAATTTTTAATGATTTAAGGTGGTTTATATTTATTAAATTTAAACCAACGTTTATGACTGCACGTGAAGATTAGTTCCTGTATTGAATTTAATAGGGTGGTTGCATTTTTTATATCTTCATATTTCAAAATTTTTAGGGTCTCTTTTGTACATAGTGCACAGAATTTATCTCCTGGTTTATATGGTTTGCAAGATTCAATTACTCGCCATTTAAAGTTGAAAGAAATATTTCTATTTTTGAGTTGCCAAATATAGTTGGATAGAGTAGTTTGGTTTGACAGAGTTATTTTTAAAAAAATATTTGTGCGTTAAAATTCTATGTTTTATTAGGCTAGATATGGAACCAAAATATACTGCCTCTTGCTTATTGTGATTATTTTCCGTTAGGTCTGGTGCTGGATTATTATACGGTGGGTTGGTTTGTAATTGATCGGTAGATTGGTTTAAGTTGGTGTCATTATTTAATCTGGTAGTTGAGTTATGGCTGTTAATAGATTCATGTAGAGTTGGGGTTTTTGATACTGTGCAGCTATAGATTACATTTTTAATTTTACATGAGACTTGTAGGGGACATTTGTTTTTCTTCTACAGTTACAGTCTGATATATTTTGTATAGTTGTATTTTGTAGCATATTAATTTTCTTACTATTAGAATTAATTATTTTTGATGAAGGTTAGGCATAGTAGAGTAAGAGACTTTGACTGTGTTCTTATTGAAAATTTTATTATATCTATGGGGGGCTTAAAAGTTCTTATCTAATATTTTAAAAAAATTCTCTGGCTATGTTTGTCTCTAGGTTTTTGGAATATGGAGGATTGAGCCATAGGGTCTCCTTATGTCTATTCTTACTTTTACGATCGTACAAATAATTAATTTTGTTGTTGTTCCTGCTTATGACACGGATTTTTAATTTAATTATACTTTGATTTTTAAATTATTAATCACATTAATAAATAAATAAATATATATATATATATATATATATATATATATATATATATATAGTAAGTTATAAAATGTATATGGCGATTAAGCTACACTGAATATTCCGCGTTTCATCCACTCTAGGATTTTTCAGGCAGAATATTCATTGCAGCTTTATCGCCATATACATGTTATAACTTACTAACTAGCTCTACCTACGTATTGAGCACTTTTGAAGTAAATATTTAAAGTTTACGTATAAATCCATACTTTCGTATATTAATTTTATGTGAGTAAATTAAGTAGTTATATGTATATATATATATATATATATATATATATATATATATAGTTTATTTATTTATTCAAATCAATATCCAGACAATTTAGCACTTTTATATTCCGTCCGTTTCTAAGCGATAAGGTATTATATTTACATTTTATTAAAGCGGCTACTCTTGACGTCAAACAAAAGAACAGCGGAACAAACTCAGACGTGACAAATAAAAGACCAGAATCACAATAATGCAAAAAAAAAAAAAAAGAACAGAATCACAATAATGCAAAAAAAAAAAAAAACCCAGAATCACAATAATGCAAAAAAACAAAACAAAAAAACTTAATCCTTTAAAACAAAGAAAACCGTCTTTATACTTCAAAACGCCTTCTTTTCTATTTCACAGTTATTTAATATTCTAGAATTGTATTTTGATCGTATTTACTTCCTTACACCTAAAAAACTGTATTTCAATGTTATTTACGCATCCCTCGTTGTACTTCAGCGTAATTTGCCTTCCTCCAATTTTATTTCAACATTATTTACCCGCCCTCATTAGGTTACGCCACAACAACTAAGTTGCCCGGAAATCCACACAGACTATATGTTTATTCTGGTGAATACTCTGTGTACAACAGGCACCACTTTTTGGTATTAAAGTGACCGTTATCAGAGCAGATTAATATCACAGGATAGAGGATGCAATAGATCGCACGTTAATACATGGGAGCTCATTCTTCTAGACGCATGTCTTTACGAAGACTTGGGGTGCAGTTCCCCCTAGTTAATTAATACTAACCGAAAAATTTCTACGATTCGGTGCAGTATGAGCAGAGCTAGCCTTCCGAATGGTAACGCATCTGGTACTGGGAAGGTTCAACGTTACTTAGCTTTGGTGATTTGGCGAGAACCAGTGTGTCAACCTGATTGTAATTATACACACACACACACACACACACACACACACATATATATATATATATATATATATATATATATATATATATATTAGACATTAAGAGGAGATTATAGATAGATATATAAATTCCCGTTCACATACACCTTTCAGGATAAAGCTAGAACCCAGAACTAGATAGAATAGTTAATGTTTGTAGATGTGATATCTACCGCCTGCATACCAGCAGTAACTCTCTTAGTTGTATGACGCGTTGCTTGTCACATCGTAGAATGTAGAACTGGATAAAAAATATAAGAATTTAAAAAATCGAGGCATAGTCAATAGATTGCGCCATGGCCCATATCGTTAGGTCGTCAGTATTGCACACTTCATGAGTACAACGACCTGGGTTCGCGCCTATGTCGGAGCACGTCACTGATGAGATGCAGTACATCGAAACCCACTTTGGGTCTGGCGTTGTCCGTTGTCGATGCAATTGCTCGCTTCTATCTAGTTCTGGGTTCTAGCTTTATCCTGAAAGGTGTATGTGAACGGGAATTTATATATATATATATATATATATACACTTGTGCCCGATATTATTCATACCCCCCCTTGAAAATTGAGTTTATTAGGTGTAACTTTGTAAGAATTTATTGTTTACGTCCATATTGATACATATTCTTAATAAACCTCTTCTGATCATTTTTGTCATTTTAAAATCTCGGGATACTTGTAATAAAAGAAATATACAGCTATTTATAAAATCTGCAATGTTAAAAAATAATCATAACCCCTTATTTTTTCAGTATTAATCGAGTTTCTGACTGTTTGTTTCCTGTTTGATTCTTATTTTGAATGCTTTTATACAACCTTTGATTAATTTCATTTCGTTTTTTGCATTTTTCAGAAATTAAAATGATATCAACTGAAAACCAATAAAAGAATAAAAATTATTAGAATGGGGAAGAAAAAAGAGCTTAGTAATGATCTTAGGACTAAAATTGTGAATTCACATAAGGATGGTTTAGGTTACAAGTCAATTTCCAAAAAATTTGAGGTCCCTACAGCAACAGTACAGAGCATCATCAAAAAATTCCAGAGCCACCACACAACAAACAACTTGATTGGTAGAGGAAGGAAAAGGAAACTGTCTGCTAGAGCCACCAGGAATATTGTAAGAAGTGTTAATGCAAATCCAACCACCACTACTAAGGACATTTTAGAAAATCTGGAGTCTCCTGGCATAAAAATATCAAGGCAAACATTGCAAAGGACTCTGCATGAAAATGGTCTGAAAGGAAGAAGACCAAGAAGGACTCCATTGCACACCGGAAAACACCTTGCAGCACGTCTAAAGTTTGCTAGGACCCATGTGAATTCTCCAGAGTCCGTTTTCTCAAATATTTTGTGGACTGACGAAACAAAAATTGAATTGTTTGGCCATATGGATGCTTCTTACGTTTGGAGGAAGAAAGGAGAAGCTTACAACCCCAAGAACACCATACCCACGGTGAAACATGGTGGTGGTAGCCTAATGTTTTGGGGCTCCTTTTCGGCTAGTGGTCCAGGTAGTTTGGTCAAGATAGATGGAACCATGAAGAAGGAGCAATATTTGGAGATACTCCAGAAAAACATTAGACAGGATGCGGAGAAGCTCCATTTAGGACCAAACTGGGTCCTTCAACAGGATAATGATCCAAAACATACTGCCAAAATAGTCAAGAAATGGTTTGAGGATAATCAAATTAATGAGGTTAAAAAGCGGAAACCTAGAAATTTGAGGGATTTGGAGAACTACTGCATTGAAGAATGGTCAAAAATCAGTGTTGATGCTTGTAAAAACCTTGTTGATAAATATCCAAAACGGTTACAGGCAGTTATTAAGAATAAAGGGCATGCTATTGACTATTAGTAAGAGAGGTATGAATAATTTTGAACTAGTGCCATTATTGTTTTTCTTTGTATAATGTTTCAAACTTGCATAATTTATCTATTTGTTGAGTTTAAATTAAATGTTTATGCTTGATTTATTGTTTGAAATTCCTTTAATATTGTCTACCTTCTGGTTTGAGCAATATTCTTATAGAAATCTCAAAGATCCGAGGGGTATGAATAATATCGGGCACAAGTGTATATATATATATATATATATATATATATATATATATATATATATATATAAAGTGACCGTTTCTGTGTGTCTGTGTATATTTCCCTGCGCAATAACTCTGTCAATTTTAAGTTTACAGACTCGAAATTTGATATGCAGGGTACTGTGATTTGGAAAAATCTTTCTGATCGGTTTTCGGCCAGAAATTTTGCTGTAAAGGGGTCAAAGTTCAACGATTAGACCCGTTACAACTCTACCAAACTCCTCCGACAATTTTGGATCTAAACACTTGAAATTTTAGGTATAGGTTCCTTGGACATGGATCTAACTGAATAACTGAGTTTGAACCCAAAACAATAAACGTTAAGGGGTCGTAATAGGGGGCAAAGTTTAAAAAAAAATAGACCTCTCCGGACTCTATCAACTTACTCAGACAATTTCTGGTTATAAGTTAAGGGGTCATAATAGGGGTCAAAGTTAAAAATATTTGACCTCTGCGATCTCTGCCAAATTACCCAGGCAATTTCTGGTCTAAACATTTGAAATTTGCCATAAAGGGTATTCAGAAATTGGGCAAGCTTTTTAATCGGTTTGAGTCGAAAATTTTTAGTTTCCAATATATTAATGTATATATCTATGTTTGCCTAAAACTTGCGACAGAGGCGACATATTTTACCAACATCACAATCGTTTTCAAGTCCTACCTTTCAAACGACAAATATCGAAAAATTGGCTAAAAACATTAACATCTTCACCTTCAACTGGGAACTTTTCTACAGGGGGGGGGGGTCGCTTTTTTCGTCGATATTTTTGAAAGTCATCCTCTCCTTTCGATTGTCTAGCCTTAATTTTAAAAAATGTTACTTCCGGTTTGGCGGTGGTCGTAATGATAATGAAAACTAATTTGCAAATGTTATCGAATCAGTTGTGGAGTATTGATAATCTGTGGAGAATTGTTGGCACTCAGACTCCATGGAAGACTACAAGTTGTTCTCACAAAGTATTCTTTGATTATGGCCTGTGTGAAAACTCCTGGTCATAATAATTTTTTCTTTCTTGGAAACTCTTTTCCAGAGAAGAGACGTCGCAAGCCTGTCTCTGCCCAATCGCTATTTTTCGTGATAAGTGCTCGTCTAAACTCCAATCCATGGTCCCCCCCGCCATGGTTTCACGATAAACACTCGATTATTTACAACAACTATACGTGATTTCCCCACTCTCTATTTGTGCCTAAATGTAAATGCAGATTCCCTAAACAAAGCTTCTTTCACGGAACTGCTTGCCTTTGGAACACTGTTCCGCTGGTATGCTTCCCAGTTAGATACAACATAGTGGGCTTCAAATCTAATGTAAACCAGTTCCTATTAAGTCGCCTTCATAAATAATCGAATTCTACTTAATTTATATCATTAACGATTACTTCACTATCGCCTTACATTCAATCACCCTTATCCTGGAGTGGCCATCGGGCCTTGATAAGTGATGACTCCAAAAGAAAATATAAGAAAAAAAAGAAGAAGAAACATGTTGTAGTGTCATAATGAACGTGCGGCACACCAATTAATCGTAGAGTGTCAAGGAGGATGGAAAGATCGTGCAGAGAAATCACTAACCAGATCTACAGTGTGTGAGAGCGAAGAAGACTCGGACATTTAGGAGGCTTATTGCAATGCAAATTGTAGTGAAGATTAACGGTCGCTACCAGAAATAAATCAATGGTAAACAGCTATTGCTATAATGCAAACAAATTACAAAGTCCTCGGAAGAGGTAGTGGTAAGGCTACTGGAAATCTGGGATGACTTATTGACACTCGGATTCCAGAGAATACCGTACATTAGTCTCCAAACATTCTTTTTTAATTCCTATGGGAAACCTCCAAGTGAACAACAACAACAACAACAACAACAACAACAACAACAACAATAACAACAACAACAACAACAACAACAATAATGCTAATAATAATAATAATAATAATAATAATAATAATAATTCTGATTTCGTTTATGAACGTCTCCCTGGAAAGAGATGGGATTCATTTCCAGAGGCTTTCCCTCAATCCCGGCTCCACACCAGGAGCTTCAAAGATCAAGAATTTTTCTAAGGATGTTGGTGGTACCTATAATTGCAGAGGTTTGAAGGCCGCCTAAAACATCGAGGATTTGTAGTTTTTTTCAATTGTTCTTCCAGACGACTTGATAGTACTCCTAGTGTACTAACTACGACCTGGATTATTTGTGTTTTAACCCCGTGTATACGCCTTTAGAATACGCCGACTTCCCCCACCCCTGCAGAGGGTAAAAGTCCCTCAATGGGGGTCCTGGATATGATCTTAAACTATATCCAGTGGTGAGGCTCCAGCTTGTGGGCTTTGGGGAGTTTAGAGCCACCCTTTAATTTCCATTGCTCCCAGGTTCACTCTGACCCGGAGTGGTAGTACCTGTTAGGGTCCCAACTATGGGTTAAATAGAAACCGACGTGAAAACAACAAATATATTCTATTAAACTTTTTTTCTTCAAAATCTTTGGATTCGGCATTAAATAACCCGAAAAGGGTTGATATGTCGTAAAACCAAAACAACCAACCAAAAACAAAATCAACGACCCACCTTTTCCTCCTTTTCTTTTCCCCATTTCCCCTTTCTCTTTCTATCTCCCCCTCCACTTTTTTTGTCTGGTTTCCTAACTTGAAATATACCAAACTGTACCTCTTTTACCTGCCCCATTGCAAAACTCATTCATGTTCTGCAGAGCAGGGAACAAAAACGATAAAATCTACTATAAAACAACCGAACAAAACACTACAAACTAGCGATTGAAAGTTCAAAGAGCTTGAAGAATAAGAACTTTCTACAAAATAATTCGATGAAAAATAACTGGATTCGGCATTAACTAACCTGAAAAGGGTAGACATGCCGTAAAATAAAACACTCAAACCAATCTCTACAAATAAATATTTCTAGATATAAAGAACTTGAAGAATAAAAATTATTTCCAAAATAACTGGATTCGGCATTAAATTAACCAAAAAGGTTGATGTGCCGTAAAACAACCAACCAACTAAGAATCGAAAATAAGATTTTCATACGTTTTTGGTTGCAAAGATAAATGTATTTCTGTAAATAATATCCAAGCGTGAAAAAATGTAACATTTATTCTGTCAGTTTTCATCTGTTCATCGCAAAATTTATTTCTTAACCGGAGTTTATTCTCTATTTTTGGTCGGAGATTTTGCAAAGCTATCGAATTTGTGACGCCCACATGGGAAATGTATGCAGCCATCTTTTTTTTCCTATTCTTGGAGATAATTTCGCAAAATAAACTCTTTTTCATTAATTCTTACCAAACCGTTTGTGCTCTGTCCTCCTGTTCCTAGTTTCTTTCAACATTCTTTGTATTAGTGTTTATGCTACGATAAGACGCATTCGTTAATTAGTCAACTTAGAGTAGTGTTATATAACATTGTATACACTCCATTTTCTTCAAGAACATAAACCACACCCGCATATCTTATAAAAAATGTAATCTTGACTCTCTTTTGAATATCGCAACATTTTTAGTCTGATGAAGTGGTACCTTTGAATAATGGTTTCCACTAAAACATGTATTGCTAAATATAACCAGTAATGTTTGTATAATAAACAGACTATATACCAGCTCTGTCCTACAGTGAGCGCTCTTTAATAATCACGCGAGGTTTATTGGATTTACATCAAGGAAACCAATCTATACAACCATTATTCACTTTATTTGTTTTTATATAAGCAGAAATATATTCAACACGGTCATGTGCAGGTTTCGGTCAGCTAGTTACTAGTAAATAAAGAACTATTCAAGCGATACAGCTAATACGAAAACAACGTATGTAATAAAAATATCAGGTCGATCTTCGTCACAGGGAGTTTATATCAGAAGGTTCCGTCAGATGTTGTGGAAAATAAGATTTGGTTGTATGTAAATAGACCCAATACTGGAAACTAGCAAACCGAAACATGCTCATGACTGTGTAGCAACATATTACTGCATATTTATAACCAAATGAAGAGTATATTTTACTCTACTTCGGTATTGAGCACTCTTATATTAATCTCGTTATACTTCATTGGCTACTTAACCCCTGGAAAACAATAACCTCAGACAACCATTATCCATATATTTATAAAAGTGAACGTGTCTGTGTGTGACTGTGTGTGTGTGTGGGGGGGTTACATTTCCTCATGGAAAAACTCTGTTAATTTTCAGTCTACAGACTCGAAATTTGATATACAGGGTACTGAGATTTGGGAAAATCTTTATAATCCGTTTTCGGCCAGAAATTTGGCTGTTAAGGAGGCAAAGTTCATTGATTTAACCTTTGAGAACACTACCAAACTCCTCTGCCAGTTTTGGGTCCAAACCATTGAAATTTTAGATATTGGTTCCTTGGACAAAGATCTAACTTAATAACTTGATTTGAGCCCAAAACAATAAATGGTAAGGCGTCATAATAGGGGTCAAATTAAAAAAAATGACCGTTTTTTTTACACAACATACACTTCCAAACACCCGGGCAACGCCGGGCTGAAATGCTAGTACATATATTTCAGAGATATACATGTGAGAATATAAGAACGATTTATATTTAGGTGTTTTTTTTTCGTAGTCCTGCCCAAGTGTTTTTATTAGGCCTATTTTTTTGTCATCCATATGAATTGGACTTGTAGCTATTTCCCTTCACACGTTTATTTTCTCGTCTTATCCTTTGTCTACCTGTCCGAAGTTTTGTTACTTTTGTCAGTGTCTTTTGCTACGGTGATTATCCTGTTTCTTGCATTATGTACTTTTCAAATTCTTTTTTTAGGCATTCACAGTCTTTTATACAAACCTTTTTATTTTCACAGTTTTTCGGTATTGTTCCTAGTGCTCCTACTATTACTGGTTTTGTCTAGCTTTTTTTCATCTTCCATATTCCTATGGGTCCTGGATATGATCTTAAACTATATCCGATGGTGAGGCTCCAGCTTGCGGGCTTTGGGAAGTGTGGAGCCACCCTTTAATTGGAATTGCTCCCAGGTCCACTCTGACTCCGAGTGGTAGTAACTGTTAGGGTCCCAACTATGGGTTAAATAGAGACCGACTTGAAAAAAAAAACAAATATATTCTATTAAAAAATCGTTCTTCAAAATGACCAGATTCGGTATTAAATAACCTGAAAAGGGTTGATATGCTGTAAAGCAAAAACAACCAAAACAACCAATCCATATCCGTGTGAGCTCCCTGGCCAGTTCCATGTATTTGTTCCGCCTCTCCGTCTCTTTGATCTTCCCTTTATGATCTGCAGGTACGGAAGAATCTATAATATTGCATGTCTTTTTCTCTTTGCTAACTAGTATGACATCTGGCATCTTTGCTTGGATGTTTTTTTTTTCGTTTGTATATCCATGTTCCATAGGATTTGTGACTTTCATTTTCAAGTACTGCTACCAGTTTACGCTTGTACCATTCGTCTGAGTGTTAGAGATTCAGTTGTCTGCTCAATACCCAGTGTACTCTCCCCCCCCATTTAATTGTGTATATGCATACATTTTTTAGGCTAATTTGCTGCATTAATTAATTTTTCGGTCATTTTAGTTTATCTTTAATAATTTCATGTCAATCCTACATTCACGCATTCATTCATTACATGAGAGCACGCGACTAATGGCTATCGGCCTTGTTATCTTAGAACTACACACCTGTGGAACTGCCTTCTGTTTGCCTACTTTTACAGCTGACTACAATCTGATTGTCTTCAAGTCCAACGTAAACAAGTTCTTGATGAGCCGTTCCACTTGGGTTAACAAATTTACCGAATTTCCATTACTAACAAATTGTCAAATTGACTGCTGTACATTCCTTAACCCTTATCCTCGAGCGGCTTCTGGGCCTTAATAAGTGGTAATGCCTATATATATAAAAAAACTTATTGAAGGCATTCTGTACTTTACCCAGTGTCTTGTTTTTTTTGTTTTTTTTTTACTTTTAAAGCTAAACACACAAAGAGGCAAATCTCATTCATTTGATAGGAGATAACACTTCCGAGTGCTTATATAAATCAACACTGGCTTACTATAGCAATATACAATCATATAAATCAATACATTATCGAACAAAAAGAATTGTAGCAAATTTCGCCAGGAATTTTAAAAGAGTTCCAACAACTCTTGAAAGAAGATCCTGATCATAGAAGATTTTTAGACTTATCTTCAAAATAATTTGGCAGTAACAGGTCTATTATATATTGTTTTATAGAGTTAAAAAAAACTTTTTGTTGTCATATTTCCGTGTGACCTAATGAGCTAAGACTTCTCCTTTTTACCCATAAAAGTTTTATATATTTTTTATTATTATTGAAATGTTCCGGAAACCCATACGAGGTGCCTTCAATAAGTTTCTAGACATTTTTCGTTAAATATTTAAATTTATTGGAGACCCTTGCAAATTCAGTATGTTATTGCTATACATATTATGAGATGACTGACCATTGTTTATGAACAGCAAGAATTGGAATACACCCTTCTAAAGGGGCCCTGTCGGTGGGGCATTAGAATACGCCGACTGCCCCCCCCCTGCAGAGGGTAAAAGCCCCTCAATGGTGGTCCTGGATATGACCTTAAACTATATCCAGTGGTGAGGCCCCAGCTCATGGGCTTTGGGGATTGCTCCCAGGTCCATTCTGACCCGGAGTGGTAGTACCTGTTAAGGTCCCAACTATGGGTTAAATAGAAACCAACGTGAAAACAACAAATATATTCTATTAAAAAAAATTTTTTTCTTAAAAATCTTTGGATTCGGCATTAAATAACCCGGAAAGGGTTGATATGCCGTAAAACAAAAACAACCAACCAACCAACCCGTCTAAAGCATAATTATCAAAGCTGATGAATTTCAAAAATGTAATCTGGACGTGGTGACACTTTAGAAGAACGATATGCAATAAAAGTATGTTTTAAACTTGGAAAGAATGCTACAGAAATGTATGGAATGCTACATACTGCTTCTGAACTATATAGCATGTATCGAGTATTAGTTTTTGATTCGCATAAGGAATTCACGGAATGCAGGAAATATTTGAGGAATGATGACAGGTGTCTGTTAGTCAAGACAACAGGGTTGATTGGCCAAATAAAGAAATCATTGATAATTTTTGGTTTGAGATTTTGGCAAAACTATCGAATTTTTGACGCCCACATGGGAAATATATGCAGCCATCTTTTTTCCTATTCTTGGAGATAATACCGCAAAATAAATTATTTCTAATTAATTCTAATGTTTTCTGTTTATAGAGACAATAAGTGCACAGTTTGATGTAAGTATAAGAACTGTGCACACACTTATTCGCAAGGGATTTGAGATGCGGAAGATTCGCAACATTGGACCAGCCCCTGTGACGTTTAGTTATTCCCTAAATTCAAGAAAAACCTTATAGACTGTCGTTATGAGACAAATGTGGAGATGGAAGAGGCTGTGACAAGAGTCAATAACAGACTCGCACAGGAGGACATCCAAGAGGCATACCAAAAGTTGTTGGAAGGATAAAACAAGTGCATTGCAGCCAAAATAGATAAATTCGTAGGAGACTAGTGTTTCAGTGGTGTATTATCAATATATATATATATATATATATATATATATATATATATATATATATATATATATATGAATAAAATCTGGAAACCTATTAAAGGGATTTTGTACGTTCATTTATGTTTATGTAAATATTTTTCATTTTTTTATATGAATATTAATAAAGATTAATTTAATTGCACAAAGAATAAGATTTAAGCTGGTGTTTATAATATACTAGCAGAACCCGTAAACCAGCGTTGCCCGGTAAAAGCATGCCCCAACAACCGCTTAGAAAGGTAAAGTATGGTTGTTGTTGTTGTTGATAACTACTTCCAATCTCCCGATGTTAATAACGGTTATCGGAATAGACCTCCTCGCCTCCCTATGATAAGGACGGCTGTTGGAAAAGACACCCCTAACCTCCCCAAGTGAATTACAGTGCAAAATGCAGGTATTTATATATTGATAAATACCTGTCTTCGCCTCATATAAATGACCTTGTTTCAATGAGTATAATGGATAACTTATAAACTCGTCATACTCAAAAACATTTATGATCTAATGTAAAAATTTCCGCGCCTTGCCAAAGAAAAAGAAACTAGAAGCCGAAAAGTGAAAAAGTTAACAATAAAGGAAGAAGGTGTTCATGATCGTTTAGGACTGTTTTTGTTTTGTAAAATGAACAGCATGTATGAATGTTTAGAAATTAAATGACTACCAGAAAATAAGATTAATACACAGAAAATTAATATTAAATAAAGAAAAATAATGATAATAAAATAAAAAATCAATTGTACAATAAAAATAATCAAATTAAAAAAAACATTGTTTTTCTATTTTGAATTATTTAATCGAGTGAAATTCAATTTTTAAATAACTAAATGAAAAAATATAGTTTTTTTTATAACATATTACCTAACAATTTAATGAACAAAAATATCGTAAAAAACCTTAATTACAACCGAAAATACTATTAAAAATACGTTTATAAATTAAGTAATTCAGTACAAAAAATAGAAGTTTTACTTGATTAAATAATTCGAATTAAGAAAAAAGATTTTTTAAAAATAAATCATTTTTATTGTGTAATAATTTATATCAGTTTGGAATATTATATGTTAAACTTAAAAAAATAACATTGTTAATGACAGTTTTGGTAGGGAGAATCCACTAATATCGATTCGATGATACAAATTCGAAATAGGGGCATGTGAATGCGAAAATAACAAAGGAAGCCAATTTCTTTTTTTAATCACAATTAGTTTCAAAACGTAAGTTTCGTTTTTTTTTTTTTTTGCATTGCAGTATCTTGAATAGCACTGCAGTAGCTTGATCGCTGTATTTTTAATAGAGCAGTCAATTTAGAACGTTGCATTCCAAAACATGGGAACAAAACAAGAAAACACCTTACATATAAACGTAGAAATGGTGAAATCAATATATCTTGATACTCAGCTAATATTCGTTTTGAATTCCCGCTGTACGTCAAACAATAATGCCAAACACTAGCACATGAAAATGTAAGAGTACTAGCAGGCGGCCTGGCATTGCCGTTCCTTAAAATATGCTTAAATATGATATTTTAATTCATGCATATATTGTATTTATTATTATTCTAGTCTGTGTGGCCGGCGTTACCAGGTTAATAGACAAGCAGGTTCGATCCCGTACCGCGAAGGAGGAAACGATATTTGTTGTCTGAATGGTCGAGATTCCAAATGATACCGATCTCGTGAAAATCCGTCGCTTCTGTAGAAAGAATTAGGCAGACATGATGATTGCAACGTCTAGTCAGACGAGTGTCACTCCCTCAGACACTTAAAGTCCATGAGCCCTAACAATGACTTCCATCGCCACAGGACCATTTTTATAGACAAATGCCTGAGGGAGTATCTATACACAAATGTTACAGTGTCTTAGCTATGTACGACAGCTAAATCTCTCTCTCTCTCAGTTCAAAATGTTGAGAACCAGCAACAAGCAAGAGCAAGATAGCCAGCAACAATACACTGCAGACCAGCTTAATGCGGGTACTGGTCTCCCGCTTTATGTTTTTTTTAAATCAGAGATTTGCTTCTCCTTGAAAGGTTGCCTTCACCACGGCTTACGGGAACCCTCTCCACATCAGCACACACATACAAACACACACGGTGCTAGTTGGCCGTTGAACCCGAAAAAGGTTTCGTTCGCAGACATACATACATACATATAGGCAGAATGCATACATGCATATATACATACATACATACATACATACATACATACAATAATGCATTTAAACATACTAGTGAGATTTGTATAATAGATTATATTGGATCCGATATATATTAATGATTTAAAAACATAAAAAAAATGACTCGTGCACCACCACCGAGAATCGAAACCAAAACGTTTAGCTTAGGATTTACTTCTTCCTTCGGCGTTAATGCCTAGCTATGAAGACATGTTGGCTGCAAGGCTAAATTTTAAACAAGAAAAAAAGGTATTACATTACACATTCGTAATGTCGTCATTCGACATTCACCTGGCTAAGTCCATTGTTTTTTTTTTAATTTTTATACTTTTGCCCGACTTTCCCGACTAACACCTTAGTATAAAGGTAAGAATAACCTATATATTAAGTTTCATGTCTGTAGACCAAAATCTGGCAGAGAAATTTGGTAGGCAAAATTTTTTAAATAATATATATAAAAAGAGGTTTTGCTATAAACCTTTTATGCAAATATTACGCAAGTATATTCCATGTAGAATATCTGCATGAATATAATTACACGTAATAGTTAACTAAAGAACATCAGCCTATAAGAAAACCGAGAAACTAATAGGGTGTATATGTAAAATGAATGGTTAAAAGATATGCAAATTAGCTAGAACCTTTGCAGATGAATGCAATTCCACGACCATAAAAGAAGTTGATTTCCTTTTTAAATAAAAAGCTAAAAGGGTATTTAATATTAATATTACACCACGCACTCTCTCTCTCACACACAAACAATTTTATAGGAGTATAGATAACTTTATGATCGTGGATACAGAAAATGGTTAAGTAATCAAGAATCCAGACTCGCTTCTGCAAACCTTTTCTGTCAAAACTTTCAACTCCACAAATGTTGTAAAACTCGCAACTCCAAAACTCGTAAATCTGTTGTGAAAACTTGATACACCAGAACTCTACACTCTGATATAAAAACTCGCTACAAAAAAAAAAAAATCCCCCCAAAACATCGACACTGCTGTTAAAACTCGCAACTCCAAAACTCATAACTCTGCACGCAAACTCTAAAACTCGCAACTCCAAAACTCGTAATTCTACTCTCAAAACTTTCTACTCCAACATCCAAATCCAAGCTGCCTCATTCTTTAAAAAAATACAAATGTTTATTTAAAATCGGAAGCATTTGATTTACACATCAGAAAACAAGATAGCAAACATATAAAAAGAAGTAAGAGGCATTTTTAAAAACTTTTTTCCAGCCAACGAACACTACAGGCTGCACGAAAACAGGTTTGTGCTAATTTTCTTTTAAAGCTTTTAATCGTATTCGTTTCAAAACGTATGTGTCGTATATTTAGCGGTACAATATTTTCAACGATATGTATTGAACACAAAAATTCGTTTAAGACTTCGAATGTCAAAACAAGTGATCGAAACAAGACAAAAATATTAATATACATGGAGAAAGGCCGATAATGATATATATTTGCAATCAGAAAATATTCATATTATATTTCTGCTGTGCGACAAACAATGATTACACACATTGACGCATAAGATATAATAGCGTTAACGCTGGGTACTGGGTTTGTACACTGTATTCCTTCAAAAATGAATAACATCCACGAAATAATTAAACCCTAGATGATTTTCTGCTCTGGTTATAAAAACAGAGAGGACAGCATTATTTACAACACCTACAAATGCTACGTATCATCTTTGCAACGATATTAAAGTTATTTATTATATGCATAACTCCTATATACATTTTCCGGTGCCCCTGATTTAGTAGGTAGAGGCGTTGAACCTTTACAGTTTCAGTGGACTAGTTGGCCAAAAATAGCGGTAAGAGAACAACTATGGAACGCAGTAATTACTGAATAGAATTACAAGACTCAGCGTTTCTTTCCCGTCCTAGTTTACAACCTGGAGAAGGGCAAAGAATTAATTGGCCGAAGCGTGGTGATACAACAATAACTATGAAGATGAGGATAAGAGTCCGCAAAAAATGAATACACAAATTCTCACTCTTTGTTGTTTCACTTCAGGATTTCATTTATACAGTGCCTATCACTTTCGCTTCGTGACTCTCTCTATCTCTGCTTATTAACATTCAAAATTAATAAGATTAACTATAAAAAAAATATAGTATTCAATACTTATCAAGAGGCAATATTACCACGAGTATGAATACTATTTAATTATAGCTGGAGGGAAAAAGAGAGAGTAGGATGGCGCGAAAGAAAGAAAGATATGGTGATCATAAAATAACTAACTTTTGAATTTGTTTTTTTTTAATTCTACAATTTAACTGACTTTGCAAACATACTTAAACTGCTTCAAAAAATCAAACTCAGATAAATGGGTAACTGATCTGTAAACGTAATTTTCATACATCTTTCCCTATTTTTTCTGTCGTTGCAGTAAGAGCAGTTTTGGCCGTGTCACTGTGGCGAAAATTGTGGAAACGTAGCCTTACTTGTATGCTTTGCCGACGCAGCGTCATGATGGTGAAAAAGGTCCAAGATAGCGCCTGCGGCCTTATATAACAACCACTGGTGTTGATGGGGACAGACGTGAAATCACGTATACGGAAAGTACCGACGGACGACGCTGCTGCATTGAGCTGAGGTTTTGTGTACTCTTTTTTTTCTTTGCAACAACAGTCTAATAACTAAAAACCTCGGCAGTCTACTATGAAAACTTGCAACCCGAAAACTCGAACCTGCTGTCCAAAATTGCGGCTCCAACATCCAAATTTAAACTACCAAAGTCTCAGAAGAAAAGCCTTTTTATTTACAACCGCTAGTATTTCATTTGTATATTAGGTGACAAGATCGTAAACATATAAAAAAGGAATAGGAAAGCTTTTTCTTTTCTTTTCTTTTTGCACATGAAAACACGTTTATATTAATTTTCTTAAAAAAGGCATTTAATCACAATTACAAACGTATAAAATGTTTCGTTCTTTTCGCATTGCAATATCTTCACCGATGCAGTCGATTTAGAACGTTTAATTTACAAACACGAAAATACTCTAAATATACATGTAGAATATTAATTTATCTTCACAATCAGCTAATATTCCTGTTGTATTTCTATTGTACGTCAAACAGTAATTTCAAACAATGGCGCATAAAAATATAACGGTATATCTTTATTGTCGGTTGACGGTGACTATAATGGCGTAGGAACAAAAAAACAACGATGAATAGGAAATCCGATTCAACTTTCATTTCTGTTTTAGCAAAAGGCATTTATTAACATTACATTCGAAACAACGGCTGCTTCTTGCTTTTTTGTAGCTGTTCATTTCGTCTGCCATGAGATCAATAAATTCTCGACGTCTCGGCACCAGCTTAAAAGCCTCTCGCCGCGACTGCGATGCCACACGTAAATCTCACCCGACGCGCATTTTTCTTTCTTTCGATATCACGCTGGTATTGTTGCATTGGAGGGTTCATATCGGAAACTCAGATAACGATGATGTTTATATAGATACACACACGACGACTGTGACGATAATTCTTTCATATTATTATAACGGGTAGAGAAATTTATACAGTTCTTGTTAACACAGAGGAGGCGAGATACATTACTTGAGGGGGAGGGTATACAAAGTTCACTTATAGATGAATAACCAAAACAAATTTATATTTTCTCTTGTAAGGAATTGCGCCACGAAGACAACAGTTACAAAATTATTGACGATTTCTTTATTCCTCCACCGGCCGATTGATGATGTCAGGGATTCAAACTTATACAACTACATGGCCTACTCCTCTGCTCATCGCCTCTAAGGGGCTCCCACTCTCCAACTGACAATGTGATCTTCGTCAAACAATAATTGTAAACATTGAAATATAGCAACATTAAGGGTGGGGGCAATTAAAATAAATGTTTTTAGTTTTGGAGAAGCACCATATCTTGATAAGCTTCTGTGTCTGACATTACCTACTGAGCTAAAATGAAACACGTACATCACATCTGTTGACAAGATCGCTAGAAAATGGTTGAATCATTTTACCACTGCAGTAGGTATCACACTACTGATGCAATGCTTTATCTGTTTTTCTTTTTTCGGTCTCAAACGGCCGTTACAATTAAATGTGACACATTTATTATTATTATTTTTAAATTGATCTTCTGTCGACCGTACCATTTAATACAATAGAATATAATTAATTTTACTTTTAAAGCGACATATTAAAGGAGGTGAATGCATTTTTTTTTTTCAATAAAAACAAAAAAACACGATATTAAAACATTTAAGCAGAAAGGGAAAAGGAGATCTTTAACACTAAATATCTTTTGTAATAAAACGATATCGTTTTGCAATAAAAACGATGTAAGATTTCTCTTACACGTTTTTTTGCCCTTGGCCGAATGAAAGAGACACAAGGAAAACAATGAAAGGCTCACCTTAAATTCCAAATAATATTTTATTGAAGAGATAGTAAATGAGTCCGTGGTTGCAAAAGGGTGCACCTCTTTAGCTTCTGCCAAATGGCGGGTAGTTAGCCGTTATACGGTGTTAGGTGTTTTTTCACTGGTGTGAAGATAATGTTCTTGAGATCCAAATATGAAGCACGAACTCCTTCTTGACTGGTCCAATGAAAGTAAGGTCCATTGTGGGTGATGAACCCGATGACGATAAAGGTTCCAATGCTTCAGCTGGAATAAAAGGCCGGACATTCCTTCGGCCGAATGATGAAGAAGAAGAAGAATATTGTTCAAAGAAACAGGTTACCTCAGGCACATCAATTCATTCTTTACTTAGAATGAGAATTATGTAGAACTCGGTTCATTATTGAAGCCGAGAGCGAAATTCCCATCGGTGTTTCTCGCCACGCCACCACATGGAATCTGAAGTTTAATTAATATTGGCGCCAAAACTTGGCGTAACAAAATGTGTAGTGCATGCAATCTCATTGGCTGAATACAATCCCGTGAGCGGAATAAGACACGCCTTCCTGTTCCCGAAATTTCTAACACTGTATGAGAGCCTCGTACGCTTCAAGGAAACACCACAGGTTGTTTTCAAGGAGAGATCTTTGATGACCTGCGTGAAAGCTCCGTGTGAACCAATAATGATTATAATAATAATAATAATAATAATAATAATAATAATAAGAAGAAGAAGAAGAAGAAGAAGAAAAAGGCAAAGGCTAAACAAAATAAGAATATTAAGAATAAAAATATAAAAGTAGACACGATCAATCAACGGGGAATTATACAGACAATTATATCTTGAACAACCAGAAAAATGGCTTAAGAAAAAACCGACAACATTACATGAAAATAAAAGCCACAACAACCTATAGAACGTGGGTATACAAACGGATAAACCTATACAAGAAAGGAGACCGGATATTATTGTAGTTAACAGGAAGGAAAAGTCCTGCCAGATCATAGGAATGACAATAAACATATATCATACAATCAGCTATTATCCGTGTTTTATTTCTACTGTGCTTAAAATAACAACGCCAAACACCGGTTTATATGAAAATATAACGGTATAAATTTATTGCCAGTTGACGGTGGATACAGAGAACTGGCTAAATTGCTAAGAGTTGATTTTTCTACACGTTCTAAGTAAAATCGTTCGGGGTTAAATTTGATGCACTGCTTTCAAAACTCATTACTCCTAATCTGTCATACTGCTGTAAAAACTCGCTTCTGCAAAACCTGACACTCTTCTTTCAAAACTCACAATTCCAAAACTCTTAAATTTTCTATAAAAACTCGGTACTACAAAACCCGACACTCTGATATCACATCTCGCAAACCCCAAAGTCGACACTCTGTTGGTTAAACTCGCAACACCCAAAACTCAAAACTTTGCTGTTAAAACTTGCTACTCCAACATTCAAATTCAAACTGCCCCATTCTATAAAGAGACAACTTATTTTATTCACAACCGGAAGCATTTCATTTGCATATCAGGTGACAAGATCAGGTGAAAGGATCAGGTTACAAGATCAGGTTACAAGATCAGGTTACAAGATCAGGTTACAAGATCAGGTGACAAGATCAGGTGACAAGATTAGGTTACAAGATCAGGTTACAAGATCAGGTGACAAGATCAGGTTACAAGATCACGTTACAAGATAAGGTGACAAGATCAGGTGACAAGACCAGGTGACAAGACCAGGTGACAAGATCAGGGTACAAGATCAGGTTACAAGATGAGGTGACAAGATCGGGTTACAAGATCAGGTTAGAAGATCAGGTGACAAGATCGGGTGACATGATCAGGTTACAAGATCAGGTGACAAGATCAGGTTACAAGATCAGGTGACAAGATCAGGTGACAAGATCAGGTTACAAGATTAGGTGACAAGATCAGGTGACAAGATCAGGTGACAAGATCGCACACATATAAAAAAACGTAGAAAACATTTTGTTATTTTCTTTTTTTTTTTGGCTGCCAACGAACACTGCAGCCTGCATGAAAACAAGTTTGTACGAATTTTTGAAAAGCATTTAATCACAATTCGTTCACAAAACGTGTTCCGTTCTTTTAGCATTGCATTATCTTCAACCACGTATTTTCACACCGCAGTTGATTTAGAACGTTGAATTGCAAAACAGCTCAACGAAATAAAAAAAAAGGAAGTTAAATATAAACGTAGAAATAGCGATAACAATATATCTTGCAATCAGCAAATATTCATGCTGTATTTAAGCTGTGCGCCAAACAATAATTGTAAACACTTACACATAAAAATATAACAGCACCATAACACCGCATAGCTCTGCCCGGTCGCAAAATGCGCATAAATATTATATTTTAATTAATGCAAATTCTTATCTCTAGAATTATATAAATGCAACTTTGGTCGTGTGGGTGAGTTCGTTCCTTATAGACTGCGAAACGGCTGAACAGATTTTCTTCAAAATTTGTAGAACTTTAGCGTGTGACCTTAGTAAAGTTTTGTCTCAGAATACACCCGATAATTACCGATAATCGATAATGGAAACCGTTATTTCAATTTATCTATCATCTATAACACCATTTTTCATGCCGTCTCTTAAAAACAATGATAAAGCAACTGACCGTCAAAATTCTACTGTAGGTTAGTTTTTAGCATGTTTTTTTTTTGTTGATTTTTTTGCATGATTTGGACTGAAGGTTCAAACTCTGCACATAATTTTTTTTTATTTACTGCAGAGAATTTTACCAGACTTGAAAATTTACGTGTTTTCTTTTTTTTTTTTATTTTTGTATGGCATGGTATAAAGGTTCAAACCTCACAGGAAATTTTCTTAGTGTTTTTTTTCGTTTACTAGAAATAAGCTTATCTCTATCTTTTCTCTATCTATCTATCTATCTATCTATCTACTCTGCTTATATATAAAAATACACTTTGTCTGTGTGTGTATGTTCGTTCCCTATAGATTCCAAAACAACTTGGTCGATTTTACACATATACTCACACACACACACACACACACACACACATATATATATATATTATGTGCCTAACAATGTTATTAGATAGGTTTTGTATGGGAATACCTCCGATAAGTATCAAAAATCGATAACGAGGAAATCTTATTAAAGAAGAAACAGTCCCATTTTGATCAAAGTTAACACTTTTATGCAGCCTACCAACATAATTGGACTCAAGAAATGTTATCACCACACAAGCAGAATGGTTCAGTCTATAAAATCAACAGTAGGTTCTTTGATAAGACAGAGGCGCGTTTAAAGAAGAAACAGTCCACTTTTGGTCAAAGTTAACACTTTTATGCAGCCTTCCAACATAATTGGATTCAAGAAATGTTATCACCACACAAGCAGAATAGCTCAGCCTATAAAATCAACAGTAGGTTCTTTGATAAGACATAGACGTGTTTAAAGAAGAAACAGTCCAATTTTGGTCAAAGTTAACACTTTTATGCAGCCTTCCAACATAATTGGATTCAGGAAATGTTATCACCACACAAGCAGAATGGCTCAGTCTATAAAATCAACAGTAGGTTCTTTGATAAGACAGAGGCGCGTTTAAAGAAGAAACAGTCCAATTTTGGTCAAAGTTAACACTTTTATGCAGCCTTCCAACATAATTGGATTCAAGAAATGTTATCACCACACAAGCAGAATGGCCCAGCCTATAAAATCAACAGTAGGTTCTTTGATAAGACAGACGCGCGTTCAAAGTGATAACTTAATTCAGTCATTATATAAAATAAAAAATGATTTCATAAAACCAACACTAAGTTCTCTACAGTGCAATGTAGACTACGATGAACTGTGGATTACGTCACTACGAGGAGGCATGTGAAGCTTCCTCCCCGTGCACAACGGTGGGTTCCTGACTAGAGCAGGGAATCAATTGATTTGATTGACGATCTCACCAATTTCTATGACAATAAAAGTATTAGAAATGTGGAACATTTTAATCCTCTTAAAATCCCGGGCAACGTCGCTTTGCTCTGCTAGTTTATTATAAACAGAAATTCCGTAGGTATTAAACCTAACATCACATTCGTTGGAAAAATGTTAAAAAAAATGGAAAAGTATTAGTTTTTTTTCCTAAACAGATGATAATTTCTTGTAAGTAAATAAATACTCGAGTTAAGATCGACAGTGAGTCAAGTACGATAACCATTAGAACAGCTTCACACAATATTTAATAGGTGCTGTCAAACCTACCTATTCTTAAAATAAAGACAGCTGATATGTTTCACAACCGCGCATGCGAATTCGTGAAACAGTTGAAAAACAGATACCAAAATATTCAATTTTTAACCCTTGAAAGTGGATTTTTGGGAATTAACACATATTCAAAAGTTTTTAACGTGTCTTACTACCGTATATATATATATATATATATATATATATATATATATATATATATATATGTATATATATATATATGAGATAAAATGGAGGTGGAAGGACCTGAATACTCAACGTTTCGCCCGATTTATTCGGGCTTCTTCAAGAGGGATGGTCATTGACGAGAGAGTCGGAGGATTGGGGCTATATATAATGATGGGGGAGAGCAGCGTGTTTTCCTTATGTAAATTAGATGTCATATATACATGTATATACATTTTATGAGAGAAAATAAATTAGAAACGTTGAGTATTCAGGTCCTTCCACCTCCATTTTATCTCATATCGTCGGATTTAATCCAGCTCAACAATCATATATATATATATATATATATATATATATATATATATATATATATATATATATATATATATATATATACTAAATTTCAAATAATTAGATAAAATAATTGAGTATATAGGTTGAGAATCGTCCTCACATACACACGCACATTTTCTCATTTTTATAGATACATAAGATGCATACTTGGTGTGTACACAGTATATCTTTCCACAAATATTGAATCGACAGAAATAATTAAATCCAATATGATTATTTGCTGTGGTTATAAAAACAAAGAGGGCAATATTATTTACAAAGCCTACAACTGCTACGTATCATCTTTACAACAATACTTAAGTTTTGTTATTATGTAAAAAAAATCATTACTCATTTTTCTAGGTTCACCCTCCATTGTTTGATAAAAATTAACATGCAAAAAAGAGATGCGAAAGAAATACAGATGATATATAATCTATCTTAGGTTACGCAATGTTCTATATAGTGATTTTGCTGGTAGGTTGGTTAGTGCAGGGAGTAGGGGAGCTGGATTGTGCCAATTGGTATGAAGGGTTGCCCCTACATTGACCAAGGTCTTACATGTGGGGTTGCCCCCACATATGGTCTTTGCTTGCAGTATCTGCCGGAACAGATGGTATTTATTTGCTCCCCCACCGAGCAAATCAGGCACAAGGCCGATTTTTAATGTGAGGAGTGAAGGGGAAATGGGGACCAACTCCCCGGGGAGTAGGGGAGCTGGATAGTGACAATTGGTATGAAGGGTTTCCCCTACATTGACCAAGGTCTGATATGTGGGGTTACCCCCACATATGGTCTTTGCTTGCAGTATCTGCCGGAACAGATGGTATTTATTTGCTCCCCCACCAAGCAAATTAGGCACAAGGCCAATTTTTAATGTGAGGAGTGAAGGGAGGGGGAAGGGGAAAAGGGGACCAGCTCCCGAGAGGTGGGAAATGGGAGCTGGTTAAAGGTCAGGTATGTAGGGTTGCCCCCACATCTGGTCTCTGCTTGTAGTATCTGCCGGAACAGATGGTATTTATTTGCTCCCCCACTGAGCAAATTAGGCACAAGGCCGTTTTTAATGTGAGGTAAAAACCAGCTCCCCTAAAAGTAGGCAAAAAGGGGGCACTCTGGTTACCAAAAATAATAATTGTCCCAGTATAGAGGGTTTCCCCTCCATTGACTGGTACAAATTATCTTAAGTGCAGCATCTGCCGGAACAGATGGTATTTATTTGCTCCCCCACTGAGCAAATTAGGCACAAGGCCGTTTTTAATGTGAGGTAAAAACCAGCTCCCCCAAAAGTAGGAAAAAAGGGGCACTCTGGTTACCAAAAATAATAATTGTCCCAGTATAGAGGGTTTCCCCTCCATTGACTGGTACAAATTATCTTAAGTGCAGCATCTGCCGGAACAGATGGTATTTATTTGCTCCCCCACCGAGCAAATTAGGCACAAGGCCGATTTTTTAATGTGAGGAGTGAAGGGAGGGGGAAGGGAAAAAGAGGACCAGCTCCCGAAGGGTGGAAAATGGGAGCTGGTTAAAGGTCAGGCATATGTGGTTGCCACCACATCTGGTCTTTGCTAGTCATAGCTAGTCCTAGCTAGTCATAGCTTGCAGTATCTGCCGGAACACATGGTATTTATTTGCTCCCCCACTGAACAAATTAGGCACAAGGCCGTTTTTAATGTGAGGTAAAAACCAGCTCCCCTAAAAGTAGGCAAAAAGGGGGCACTCTGGTTACCAAAAATAATAATTGTCCCAGTATAGAGGGTTTCCCCTCCATTGACTGGTACAAATTATCTTAAGTGCAGCATCTGCCGGAACAGATGGTATTTATTTGCTCCCCCACCGAGCAAATTAGGCACAAGGCCGATTTTTAATGTGAGGAGTGAAGGGAGGGGGAAGGGAAAAAGGGGACCAGCTCCCGAGAGGTGGGAAATGGGAGCTGGTTAATGGTCAGGCATGTGGGGTTGCCCCCACATCTGGTCTTTGCTAGTCATAGCTAGTCCTAGCTAGTCATAGCTTGCAGTATCTGCCGGAACAGATGGTATTTATTTGCTCCCCCACTGAACAAATTAGGCACAAGGCCGTTTTTAATGTGAGGTAAAAACCAGCTCCCCTAAAAGTAGGCAAAAAGGGGGCACTCTGGTTACCAAAAATAATAATTGTCCCAGTATAGAGGGTTTCCCCTCCATTGACTGGTACAAATTATCTTAAGTGCAGCATCTGCCGGAACAGATGGTATTTATTTGCTCCCCCACCGAGCAAATTATGCACAAGGCCGATTTTTAATGTGAGGAGTGAAGGGAGGGGGAAGGGAAAAGGGGACCAGCTCCCGAGAGGTGGGAAATGGGAGCTGGTTAATGGTCAGGCATGTGGGGTTGCCACCACATCTGGTCTTTGCTAGTCATAGCTAGTCCTAGCTAGTCATAGCTTGCAGTATCTGCCGGAACAGATGGTATTTATTTGCTCCCCCACTGAACAAATTAGGCACAAGGCCGTTTTTAATGTGAGGTAAAAACCAGCTCCCCTAAAAGTAGGCAAAAAGGGGGCACTCTGGTTACCAAAAATAATAATTGTCCCAGTATAGAGGGTTTCCCCTCCATTGACTGGTACAAATTATCTTAAGTGCAGCATCTGCCGGAACAGATGGTATTTATTTGCTCCCCCACCGAGCAAATTAGGCACAAGGCCGATTTTTAATGTGAGGAGTGAAGGGAGGGGGAAGGGAAAAAGGGGACCAGCTCCCGAGAGGTGGGAAATGGGAGCTGGTTAATGGTCAGGCATGTGGGGTTGCCACCACATCTGGTCTTTGCTAGTCATAGCTAGTCCTAGCTAGTCATAGCTTGCAGTATCTGCCGGAACAGATGGTATTTATTTGCTCCCCCACTGAACAAATTAGGCACAAGGCCGTTTTTAATGTGAGGTAAAAATCAGCTCCCCTAAAAGTAGGCAAAAAGGGGGCACTCTGGTTACCAAAAATAATAATTGTCCCAGTATAGAGGGTTTCCCCTCCATTGACTGGTACAAATTATCTTAAGTGCAGCATCTGCCGGAACAGATGGTATTTATTTGCTCCCCCACCGAGCAAATTAGGCACAAGGCCGATTTTTAATGTGAGGAGTGAAGGGAGGGGGAAGGGAAAAAGGGGACCAGCTCCCAAGAGGTGGGAAATGGGAGCTGGTTAATGGTCAGGCATGTGGGGTTGCCCCCACATCTGGTCTTTGCTAGTCATAGCTTGCAGCATCTGCCGGAACAGATACTACACTTTGATCTGGTCCCGAAGGCCTTTGATCTTATTTATTATTACACTTGTTTATTACTGCAATTGTTTATTAATAGGCATTTATAATATTCCATTTTCGTATCAAAGGAATTCACTATAATAACAATTGGTGCCATTTGGAATATTTCATTTTTGGTTTATCGACTTAGTAGGATTTGGGCCTTAGAATTAACCCTCGTCCGTTCGTCCGTTCGTCCGTTCGTCCGTTCGTTGGTTCCTTGTTTCGTTCCCAAAATTATCAATAACTACTAATTACATTCTTCTAAAATTTTGCATATAGTTACAATTACCCAAGGGAGGAAAGATAACATTCTCGGATTTTCAATAACATTTCTGGTTGCGTCTACAGGGGGCATTAGGGGATCAAAATAGCCCCAAAATAGCACTTTTTGAGGCATGGAAACTTTTCCAATCATTTGATTTTGCTGACAATTACCCCAGTGCAAGATAACATGGATATACCTCTGGAATATTTAACCCTGAGAAAATTCTAGTTGGGTGTCCTGGGAATCAAAAGGGGTCAAAATGGCGGAAAATAGCACTTTCCGGGAACATATAATATTTTCCGATTATTAGATTTTGCTGAAAATTGCCCCCCCCCCCAAAAAAAAAACAAGACCACATAGATACACATCTGAAAACGTTATATTTGACCCTGTGAAAATATAGGGCTTTAGCCCTGGGTTGATTTAGGGATGAAACACAGTTTGGGGCTGATTTTATTTTTCTCCTCAAATGCATACTTATGTTTACATATGAGTTTTAAATGGCACCAAGTAAAAAAAAAGCATCATTTGTTATTAAACGGTGTCGTTTGACCTTTTCCCCCAATGTTTTACACCAGGCCAGGGGTCTTAATGGGCAAAATAGGTAACAGTTTAACGACTGAATGGAAGTAACTTGTGTAGACTAGATTTTACAAATATTTATTACATATTCATAGATTGAACTTTAATACATACGATTAGTAGTATGCTCGTGTATAGTAAGCCTGGTCCACTGGAGAATTTTTAACAACGTGCCTGTTATTATAATGAGACTTTTGTAGAGTGACTTCCATTGGGATCAGCTTCTTACAATCAACGTTTCCATAATAGAATCCCTTAATAGATCTAAACAATTTCTCCAGCGCTAAAATTACAACATTCAAATTTAAGGTACATTGGACAAATTGAAGGTGATACATTGAACTTTTTTCTAACCAGCACTGTAGCTTCCCAGCCGATTCAAAGCCCTTTGTTTTGTAATTGATGTGTGTGATTACTTTATACCATTTACCGTATATCGATAAAAGAACAAAAAATAACAAAGTTGAACCTTCCCAAATTTAACATTTAGAATTAAAAAAATAAAAAAAACTTATACAGAAGCAATGCCTTGTCATGGCTATAGGGCTTTTACGAAATCCTATATAACCTATTATTAAACATGACAAAGGCATCAGTCGGGGGCACTTATTTTTTGGCTTGTTATTTTAAGGGATATTTAGGATGATAACGGTCGAAGCAAAGTTTGATATTCAAATATAGATTAGTAGCAACAATAAAACATATACTCCAGAAGCTTTCACGGTCATATTTGGCTAAGATTCTGCAGGGAACAAAGTATGTACAATCAGATATTAGCAAAGATTACTGTTAAACGCAAAAAATGACAGAAATGTAGCCATAGTCAACCCTAAGTAAGCGGGCGATAAATATTGCTATAATTCTCAGTCTTTTCTGTTTATCTACAGCATACGAGGGGCGTGCAATGAGTCATGCTCCTAACCCACTTTCAGTTGTCTAATGTAACTGAAATTTCGTATGTGAAATGATTTATATCTGTACGGGTTATGTTGCAAATTACAGCTCTGAACTAATTGTGGTTTCTGTTTTACAGGAATTTGAACTAAGTCAGGGATTAAATGGAGCCCGTTAAATGTCGAGCAGTGATCAGGTTTTTGGTAGGACGCACACAACAGGAAGCTTTTGATGAAATGAAAGACACTTATGGTGATATTGCCCCATTATATGACCTTGTAAAACGCTGGCATCGTGGATTCAAATATGGCCGGAAGTCCGTGAAAGCAGCTCCCAGACCTGGTCGCCTCCCTTCTGTCATTAATGACGCATCTGTCCGTCGATTTGAGTACAGGGTCTGTGGAAACTATCATTCATGACCATTTGCATATGCATAAGGTGTCTGCCAGATGGATTCCCATGTTGCTCATTCCACTCCAGAAACGAGAACGCGTCGAGTGCTCGAGGATGAATTTGGAGATGTGCCAAGAAGATGAGTCCAAGTTTTTCCAAAGACTGATTACACAGGCTTAAATCTGTGTCCATCCCTATGATCCTGAGACCAAAGCCCAGTCAATGCAGTGTAAGCATTTGGACTCACCACCTCCAAAGAAGGCAAGGGTGCAGCTCTCTGCTGGCAAGGTCATGCTCATAGTCTTCTGGGACCAGGGCGGAGTAGTGATGACAGATTTCCTGGCAAAGGGTACCACAATTACAGGAGTCTATTATTCTTCACTTTTGAAAAAAATTAAGAGAAGCTATCAAAATCAAGAGGCGGGGCAAGATCAGCAAAGGTACCCTCCCCCTGCAGTACAACGCTCCGGTCCACAACTCGCATGTCAACAGATCAGAAGCATGGGCGTGTGGTTATGAAATCCTCCCCCATACTCCCTACTCTCCTGACCATGCACCCTCTGACTTTCACCTTTTCCCAGCTATGAAGTAGTTTTTGAAAGGAAAGCGTTTCCCAGATGATACAGATTTGATTTCTGAAATCACGTCGTAGTTGGAGGACCAATCATGGGTGTTCTACAAAAACGGTCTCCAGAGCTGCATCAAACGATGGTAGAAATGCATAACTCTGGGTGGTTCCTCTGTAGAGAAAGACTAATAACTGTGCCAAGTTTCGTTGCTCTACTCCTATGGGAAGTGGGTCAGTGGCATTACTTATTGCACGCTCCTCGTAATATGATTGGCACACTACTTCCCGTTAGATCACCGGTTAAGCAACGTTGAGCCAGGTCAGTGCTAAAATGATTGACCATTTCAGAATTCCAGGTACTACCTGTGCTCTTAGCTTATTTCGGAATTTGTTTTACTGATCCTTGATTTTCACTTGCCAATGGACTCAAGCAGTGCCGATTTAGGAGAAGTGTGAGTGAGGATTGCGCAAATCTTGCCTCAATTATCTTCGCGGCTACACTTACAGGTTAGGTTATTATTAGGATTTTTCAGATTGTACTTCTCGTCCGTAGTGTCATTTTTCGAATGTTTCTGTCGATCTAACCACGTTACTTCCTCGGGTGTATGTTTTCGAATATCTGCAGGGAATTTTGAACGGAACCTTTATTTAGTTCACGGGGGTATCTTTTTTAATCACAAACATAGCACAGTAACACAGGAGACATAATTTTCAGGGATACTATGTAGGGGCATAGGTTTCAGGGATAATATGTACGAAGTTGAACAGCAAGATGTCTGTTCACATAACACGTAAACTTTTGCACGCCAATAATGTCAGACGAACGGAAACCCAGAAAGTATTTCAAAGTCTAGCAGTTCTTAGAAAGAAACACTTTTAGTAGAAGACTTTCTTACCGCTAGGGATTTCTACTGTATAGTGCCAGTATTTTGTTACTTGTTGGGTTTGTCGGGGTTATTTACGGCGAGGAGATACAAGGACTTGTAGTTTGTTGGAGCGACCACCATTAAAATAATTGTAAAACAGGCAGAGGGATGCAAAATTTCGTGGATAAAACAGAGGTTGAAGCCCAACTAACAGTTCTGGATTTATTAGGTTGGCGACTCTCTTTTGAATCCTGTTCAGGCGTGAGAGACTAGTAGCAAATGCACCAGCCCAAAGGGGGTTTGCTCTTGTTCCGTCAGACATGACTGAATAGAGATCCTACGTAATTCGCAATGTATGTTTCGATTGCCCACACTGAGAATTGAACCTTCAACCTTCAGGAGAATATCGCTTTACAATTGATTTTTTTTTTCAAGTATTCTAACCAGGAGTCCTTGCGAATTACTTGGGATCTCTATCTAGTCAGGTCTGACGAATCAGGAGCATGCTATTTTCGTAAAGTAAAAGAAAACGATTCAGATAAAAAATCCGTGCAGATCTCCGAGTTTGGCAGAAGCATTCCCGAGTTTGGCAGAATACACCAGAAGAAGGTCGGAAGTTAAAAACATAAGTGTAAGGAATATAAAGATTACGATTCCTTAATTTACCCCATATTTTTTTTTTACTGTTTTACCGTGAGCTATTATTTATATCGTGTCTATCATATTCCCTCTCTCTGTTTATTAACAAGGCAAAGTAATAAGATAAAACATAAAAATCGGGATACTCCATTCCTATCTACGAGGAATATCACCACAAGTCGTCAGTATTCCAGTAGTTTTTTTCCCCAGAACTGCTAGACATTGGAATTCCATTCCAGGTCACTGCTTCCCCAACTGTACTGACATGCATAAGTTCAAGTGCAACGTGAACCAACATTTTGCTACCCAAATCCCTACATAGTACCCCAGTAGATGTTTCCCCTGATAGTAGCTCCCTACACCAAAGTGGCAATGTGTCTTGTTTGGGGTGAAAATGTAATAAAAAAAAGATTATTTTACCATAACTAGAAGGAAAAAAAAAAAGATGTAATAGAGAGCAGACGCGCGTATGCAATGTAAACCACGCGCACTAAAAATAATATAAAAAGAGCGTGTCCACAAATCAACGATAAACTTGTCACGGTTTATTTGGGAAACTACTAGTGTTACGTTGTCAGATTTGTGTGTGTGGCATTAGTATTGTGTATTGTGGCTCTTCAGTATTTGAACCTTAGTAAATTTGTGAGTTTTGAGTTCGTTCCTTAATTAAGAGTGTTCTTACGCGGAGGGGGTCATACATGTATTCAACATACCTTTTTCAACTACATCGTTGATCTTGTGGTCCCTCTGGGTTTCACCTGTTCTTGAAGTGGAGCTGGAAACTGTTTGAATGAATTCATTTCACTCCAAAACGATTATTTGTCTTATATTAGTTTTTATTCACTTTCCAGGTGTCGAATGCAAACAAGTAAAAGGTGAGGAAGTTTACTTGTGGTTAATTCTAATCTCCAATTAGGAGACACGTCATCTCCCTTCTAAGGTGAGGGATAACTTGTTAAACCGTCCGCTCTTCTTTACATCCAAATTCCAACTCCGACTCTATGTACAGCAAACCTGATCACGTGACAACCACATCCTTTCGGTCAGCTATTTTTAGAACTTCCGGTGAGACTTGTCCATTTTATAGTTTTGACAAGTTTATCAAAACATATTCACATCTCATCTCTCGTTTGCCTCGCCAGTTAGATGGATAGTTTGATCGAGGTAGATTGATAGATCTACAGACAGATAAAACACTAATAGCACCTGGAAATAAATATCTTAGTTAAAAAAATCGACTTATAACTTGTTGTATGTTCATAGCGACGGACTCTGCTACAAAGTGTTGGATTTACGCGAATGAACGAGGGTAATGTCAACGCTAGAAAAACAAAGAGCGAAAGAAAGGGAAATAATCTATAATATGAACCTCATCTGTATATATATATGTATATATTTATATATAGTATATATTATAGTCATGTCATGTCATATGCTACTGGTACCATGTAACCCAGTACTACTTGCCTCCGGGTCACCGACGACTAAACTGGTTTCCCTACCACTAGTTTGGTAGGGAGGGTGGCTAGTCTCCCTGAAGGATTAAAAACAAGACCTTCCAAAGGGCGAACGAACTCTTTTTTGGGGTCAACGGCCAACTAGCACCGTGTGTATTTGTGTGTATGTGTGTGCTGGGGTGGAGAGGACTCCCGTAAGCCGCAGTGAAGGCAACCTTTCTAGGAGAAGCAAATCTCTGATTTAAAAAAAAAACATAAAGCGGGAGACCTGTACTCGCATTTACCTGGTCTGCAGTTTAACTTGTTGCTGG
This sequence comes from Euprymna scolopes, assembly GCF_053919585.1. Classification (NCBI taxonomy): domain Eukaryota; kingdom Metazoa; phylum Mollusca; class Cephalopoda; order Sepiida; family Sepiolidae; genus Euprymna; species Euprymna scolopes. The sequence continues at coordinate 96,857,477 of NC_136503.1, read as the reverse complement.
CTATCTTGCTCTTGCTTGTTGCTGGATCTCAACATTTTGAACCGAGTGAGAAACTTAGCTGTCGTAAAAAGCTAAAACTCTGTAACATCATATGTGTATAGATACTCCCTCAGGCATTTGTCTATAAAATGGTCCTGTGGTGATGGAAGTAATTTTTGGGCTCATGGATTTAAGTGTCTGAGGGAGTGACACTCGTCTAGCAAGACGTTGCAGTCATCATCATCATGTATATATATATAAGTATGCATGCATAGAACTTTCGACAAATGCTACGGATTTTCGCGAAATAGGTATCGTTTTGAAGCATGTCCATTCGGATGACAAATATCGAAAAATCGGCTAAAAGCATTAATTCCTTTACCCTACACCGGACACTTTTCTGCAGGAAGGGGTCGCTTTTCTGCCGATATTTTCGAAAGTCATCACCTCTTTTTGATTGATAAGCCTTACTTTAAATATTCGTCACTTCCGGTTTGGCGATGGGCGCAACAGAAAAGACGTCACGATTTTTTTTCACGTTCTTTTCCTCCTTCGCGGTACGGGTTCGAGCCTGCCTGCTTGCTACAGCCATTTTTTATTGTTTTTTTTTTTTTCGCTAAACACACACTTCCAAACACTCGGGTAATGCAGCCCCTCCACACCAGTATGAAATAAAGTAAAATAAACCTTTTAAAATTCATCTGGCTTTGCAAACTCACTTTTATTATTCCAAAAACTCAACCCTCGAGCCCAGTAAGCAACTGCTTTGTAAACGCTATTTTAATATGTTTTCCGATTATTTTTTTTTTCGTTTGCAGTAAGAGGAATTCTGACCTGAAGCAGATATTAAATTTCCCAAGTGGCTTTTATTAATATGGAAGCGTCCGGAGTTTTCTGCCTTCACGCTTTGCTTGTCATAGCCGAACATTAAAAGAAATATTCAACGTTTTCGTATCAAACGATGACCTATTTGGTTTTTAGTATTTTTTTGTTTTTTTGTTTTTTTATTTGTAATTTTCGCACTTTCCTACTTTCATTATTTTTCTCCATTTTTTTTATTTTGTCTTATATATATAATATATTATATAAGATATAATAATTGAAATGCATTAAAATTATTCATTTTTTACATTGATTTTGTTATTATGTCACCTATTTAACTTGGCATCTCCAACTCTATATTTTACGGGCTATTGTCCTCAGATACATTAATGTCTATATTAACGGCCCATAACTCATCTAGTGATCGTGGGTATTTGTGTATTATATATAGTTAACAGTACATTAAAAGAAATATTCAACGCTTTCGTATCAAACGATGACCTATTTGAGTTTTAGTCTTTTTTGTTTTTTTGTTTTTTATTTGTAATTTTCGCACTTTCCTACTTTCATTATGTTTCTCCATTTTTTATTTATTTATTTATTTTTTTAAGAACATTAAAGTATTTAATCTCCTTCGTTCGTCCCCTGCATGTTTTTTAAACCTATAGGTTTGATGGGTGTCACCCTTGCGATTCTGTTTTTACTTTTGTATCCTGTCAGAAATATAAGTATCCCTACCTAAAGCTTATAATTACAAGGTGAATTCAAGAATTTTCCAGCCTTTTTTTTTTCGTATAGGCATTTTAAGACAGCCAGACGTTTTTTTGTATAGATCTCTAAGGTTTTCTTTGAGCTTAGAGAATAACCAGAAGTCACATAGATGAAATTTTATATGCGATATATAGAGATCCCAGTGCTCAAACTATGAATAAAAGACAGTAATTTTCTTCTCTACAACCAACTACTTGTTGTTTATCTTGTGTAATTATTTCATTTCATATTCACAAAAAAATGATTCATTCCTATTATTCTGACATCTAGCAGTGTGAGCCCTGACTATCTAGGCCAAATAAATCTTTAAAAATCAGCATCAGAATCCGGCGGTCTCAGTTCGTTTTTTGCTATGATGATACAAATGACACTATACATGTCTATAGACGTGGGTTGAAGATATAATAATTGAAATGTATTAAAATTATTCATTTTTTACATTGATTTTGTTATTATGTCACCTATTTAACTTGCCATCTCCAGCTTTATATTTTACGGGCTATTGTCCTCAGATCCATTAATGTCTATATTAACGGCCCATAACTCATCTAGTGATCGTGGGTATTTGTGTATTACATATAGTTAACAGTACAATTATAATTCACCTATTATGACGACATACCTGTTTCTGCTGCTCGCTTGTGGGGGATTTTGTCAACGTCTTGGGGAGTTGGGTTCTGTTTAACTGAAGCGGTTACAGATAGACGCAAGACGATATATATATATATATATATATATATATATATATATATATATATATATATATATATATATATATATATATATATACTTTCTTCACTCCCAGGCATATTGTCACGACAGGACGGAAGTGAATCTTAGCTTCAGATTTCTCTGCATCTATTTGAAAACCGTTACCCACTTACGTGGAGACCAATTTAACCAATCTTGCTTCTTCGGCGTCTCAAAATCAACTCATTAAACTGAATTCAGTATATTCAAACGAAAATCTCTAACACGCCCCTTCAGGGCATTATTCGGATACTTTTGGTCTAAACTTACCGGTCAACCAAGTTTGGTACGTGTGGTAACATGACTCTTTTACTCTTTCCGCACTTGTATGCTGGCTCAACTTAATGTTTCCAATGATTATCTGTCTGTTATTTACTCCGCCGGATAGATAGATAGATAGATAATTAGATAGATAGATAGATAGATAGATAACCGAATAACTACTTTATGTTATTTTCTCCGCCGGATAGATAGATAGATAATTAGATAGATAGATAGATAGATAGATAGATAACCGAATAACTACTTTATGTTATTTTCTCCGCCGGATAGATAGATAGATAGATAATTAGATAGATAGATAGATAGATAGATAACCGAATAACTGCGTTATGTTATTTTCTCCGTAAGATTAATAGACAATTAGATAGAGAGATGAACAGATAACTGAATAAATGTTTCCTACCCGGCGTTGCCCGGCGTTTCCTTTACACCTACAGTACATGCCTTCCGCACGGCAGCAGTGGCGATGGCAACTCGGCAGTGTCCGTTCTGCCTTCACATCCATAAAGAGTTGCTATCAAGATTTATACCTGCGCTTGTAGCAAGCAAAGCCATGTCAGGCGTGTGACTACAGCTTAATTGATTGTAAATTATAATGGTTTCCATGCAATACACCTTTGTGTGGTCTGGACCAAACTTTCCCTGACTTCGTATGCAACTAAAGAGCCTTGTCGTTAGTAATATCGTGGGTAAGCAAAACCGCCTTCGTGCCGACCGACAACTCATATGCAAGTGTCAGTTTCGCCTCAGAAACAAACACAGAAACAGCTGACGTTTAAGTACTTGGCTCATTCGATAGTTATGTCTAATTGTTATATTACGCCTCACCTTGTGTGTCTAAATCTTTTATACAGGGTATACCACTTAAAAATAGCCCACTTCTCAAATCTTGTTCTAATCATTTTTTATTATTAAGAATCCGCTTAAAAGTATCTCGATCTCTCTAATCTTTCTCTTATCGACCAACTGACACCGCAGGAAAAATGCAAATCTTTTTCCAGAAGAACAAACAGAAAAGGGAACACTTGCAAAAAAAAAATTCTTTTATTGTTATTCTCCTGTGAAAAACTGTACGTATTTTATATTTTTATTTTTCTATTGTGTGAATAAGAAAAATTCATACGAGACTATTACCAGAGTTAGTTATTATTGTTAATACTTATAAGTGACTTTGAAGAAAGAAACAACCAAGTTGAATGATCTTTCTTTTCAGCAGAGGAAAGAGGATAGCAAAAATAATCCACAAATGCACCCAAAACCATATTAGCCATATCTCGTCTCTTTCGTTTTTTTATGGGAGGCTCATTTTAGTTTACTATTACATGCAATTATATTCATGCAGATATTCTACATGATTTATATTCGCGTAATATTTTCGTAAAAATAGTTATTGTGAATTTACCTGGGCATGAGTCAAACTTTTAATATATATATATATATATATATATATTAAAAGTTTGACTATATATATATATATATGTATGCACATAGACTTATTAAAAGAACATGGGGCCTGACATGAAAAGATTAATAATACCAGTTGGAATGGAAAAATGCTGCCTAAAAGTACACATGCATATATACATATATATATACAGTTATATATATATATATATATATATATATATATATATATATGTGTGTGTATATATATATGTGTATATGTGTCAGGTCATGTATATGTATATATATATATGTATATATATACATATATATATGTATATATACAAATATATATATGTATATATATGTATATGTGTTAGGTCATGTCATATGCTACTGGTACCATGTAACCCAGTACTACCTGCCTCATGGTCGGGTCACCGGTGACTAAACTGGTTCCCCCACCAGAGTTGTTTGGTGAGGAGGGCGGCTAATCTCCGTGAAGGATTAAAAATAAGACCTTTCAAAGGGCGAATGAACTCTTTTTCTGGGTCAACGACCAACTAGCACCGTGTATATTTGTGTGTGTATATGTGTATCGGGGTAGAGAGGGCTCCTGTAAGCCGTGGTAAAGCCAACCTTTCTAGGAGAAGCAAATCTCTTATTTAAAAAACCATAAAGCGGAAGACCAGTACTCGCATTAGGCTGGTCTGCAGTTTAATTTGTTGCTGGCTATCTTGCTCTTGCTTGTTGCTGGATCTCAACATTTCGAATCGAGAGAGAGACTTAGCTGTCGTACAAAGCTAAGACTCTGTAATGTCATATTTGTATAGATACTCCCTCAGACATTTGGGCTCATGGATTTTAAATGTCTGAGGGAGTGGCACTCGTCTGACAAGACGTTGCAATCATCATCATCATCATATGTTTACATATATATATACATAGATACATAGATACATATATATATGTTTATATATACGTATATTAATACACTCCTTACACACATATCTATCTATCTATTTATCTATCTATCTATATACCCATCTATTTCTCTCTCTCTCTCTCTCTCTCTCTCTCTCTATATATATATATATATATATATATATATATATATATATATATATATATATAAGGTAAACCCTTTATTTTACAGAATATGCGCTTTTCATTAAAATGTAAATCTTTGGTTTTTAGATGGAGCTGTTCTCCTTTCTCTTTCAAATATTTAAAACTTCTTGGGTCATACAACATTTAAGCGACGGAAACAGAAACATCAGACAGGAACAGCAGATTATAAAAATATGTAAAAAAATATTTATTTATGTTTGCTGTTCGCAATTTCGAATCCATTATATCGGAATGGAAATGATGACGGCTGAGTGACATTAATTTTCGTGAATAAATATCAGATATGAATGAAAAATATCTCTAATAATGATAAAAGCCTTCCGGCAGGCTGTTCTATTAAGCGTTAAAGGGAATCATAACCGCGGGTAGAACACCGGATTATGTTTGCAGAATGACCTTGGACGCGTAATAGAGCGAACACTCATTTTTGTATCCATTTTTTAATATATATATATATATATATATATATATATATATATATATTTATATATATGTGTGTGTATGTGTGTGAGTATATATATATATATATATATATATATATATATATATATATATATATATATATAAGGAGAGAAAGGCATGAATAAATGATGATATATATTTGAACAAGCATGTTCTTCCTCCTTACTCATAAATACCGTAGCGTCCCAAATTAAAAGACAAAATTGTCAAACCAGATATTTGTTAAAAATAACAACTGTGAAAAGCTGAAATTTTGACAACTGGTAGTCGTTATCATCCATAATGACATACTAAAATTTGAATCATTTGCAAAGGATAAAAAAAGAATAGTAACGTCCAAAAGTAAGGGCCACAATTGGGGAAAACAATGTAAACAGTATGCTATATTCAAATTTTTTGATTTCCTCTAAAGAATAAGTCTTACTTAGTCATTTATAAACGTTGCATCAGCCGACACCATGGCGAAACGTCAAAAACTTGATTAATCTGTGAGACAAGCTATTGTGAAGCTACACAAGGAAAATCACACCATTAGAAAGATTTCAGAGAAAGTGGAACATTCCAAGAGTGTTGTATGCAGGGTTATTATATCCGACAATGATACTGGCAAAATAGTGCTTTTAAACCAGTAGACTCCGCAAAACTTTAGAGAAGATGGAATAATGCAGCATATGTCATTAAATACCATTTTAAGTCTTGCACAGAAATTAAAAGGGTTATCAATAGTATCTCATGTGTTAATGTGTCAAGACAGACTGTTTCTAGACGACTTCAAGAAATATGGCTTTTAAATTGAACCTCAGCAAAGAAACCACTTGTTAGTTCGAAGAATAAGAAGAGATTAAAGTTTAAAAACAAGTATGTAATTTGGATATATGAAAATTGGCACAAGTATTTTTCAGCGATGGAAGCAAGTTTAATTTATTTGGAAATTATAAAAAAAACAATGTAAAGAGACGTGTTGGTGAAAGATTAATTGCAAAGTGTACTAAGAAAACTGTCAAGTTTGGGAGCGGAAGCGTCATGGTATTTGGAATGTGTTCTAGCCAAGGTACAACACCTCTTGTCCAGTTACAAACTCGTATAAACATGCAAATCTATAAAAAACATTGTTCATGATCATGTTGTGCCAATCATACAGAATTCAAGTTTCGATAGGTCTACCTTTATGCAAGATAATGCCCCATGTCACAAGGCAAAGGTGATAATGAGTTACCTTAGCGAGCAAGATTTCGAAATTATGGATTGGCCACCACAATGTCCTGACTTAAAATCCAATAGAAAATCTTTGGAAGACCTCAGGAGTGAAAGTTATGGAAGGAAATCCCACTGACATGAAGGATTTGTCTGTGAAAATTCAAGAAGAATGGTCTAAAATTAGTATATAGGATTGTAAAGAACTGATTCGTTCTTGTAGTTGAAGATATGCAGCTGTCATTGAGCGCAATGGCTCATTTACTAAATATTGATTGCACATGTATTTTTATTGTTTTTGGTTGTTTACATTGTTTTTTTTTAAATCTTGCCCCTTATTTTGGGCGTTCCTATTTTGAAGATAAATACATTTTATAATTCTTTTTCTATCCTTTGTAATTGATTCAAATTTAAGTGTGTTATTATGGATGATAACGACTACTAGTTATCAAACTTTTAGCTTTCTAACAAATATTAGGTTTTAAATTTTGTCCTTTAGTTTTGGATGCTACTGTGATTGCATATATATATATATATATACATATATATATATACATGAAATAAGCATACATTTTTCCTGATTCTTTTCTTCTATATAGGTATTTTTTGCTTATCACCCTTTTTCTGTATATATATATATGATGATTGCAACGTCTTGTCAGACGAGTGCCACTCCCTCAGACATTTAAAATCCATGAACCCAAATGTCTGAGGGAGTATCTATACAAATATGATGTTACAGAATCTTAGCTTTGTACGACAGCTAAGTTTCTCTCTCGGTTCAAAATGTTGAGATCCAGCAACAAACAAGAGCAAAATAGCCAGCAACAAATTAAACTGCAGATCAGCTTAATGCGGGTACTGGTCTTCCGCTTTATGGTTTTTTAAATCAGAGATTTGCTTCTCCTAGAAAGGTTGCCTTCACCACGGCTTACGGGAGCCCTCTCTACCCCAATACACATATACACACACAAATATACACGGTGCTAGTTGGCCGTTGACCCAGAAAAAGAGTTCATATATATATATATATATATATATATATATATATATATATATATATATATAGGTGGCAAAAAGAAAGTCCAATTGTAATTTCTTCTACAATTTTAAGCTACATATAATGTAACTGTTTAAAAAAAACTATACCTCATTTGATTGGCCTTTTATTCTTCTATGATTTTTCCTGTTCATATTTGACTTTTAATTGAAATATTCTAGTGTTCACGTCAATTAAAAACAAATACTTCAAATTGAGGAGGCAAAAAGAAACTCCGCACAATGGAAAATTGTTATTCACATGTAAATCTAAGACATTAATGAAACACAAATACAACAGGAACACAATGAACTAGTTAATATTTAGTAACATAGCCCTTCTGCAATTTGCAAGCCTGCAATCTTTTGGGAAATTCCTTGAATTAGACTGCAGCAATACTCCGGGGAAAGGGCATCCCACTTTTCTTTAATTTTTGTCTAAAGTTTTCCTAAATTTGAAATTTTATCATTACGTAGCTGTTGCTTGATGTACTGCTATATGTTTTTTTTTTTTTTTTTGTTTTTGTTTTTTTTACACAGTGATCACCACTTATCAAGGCCCGGAAGCCACTCAGGGATAAGGGTTATTGCAAGTACATCACGTTAGTGAGGAGATTTTATGAAGTGTTTAATTAGGGGGGCGGTTCATTAGGAATTTGTTAACATTAGACTTGAAGACATCCAAGTTGTAGTCCGGAGGGAAGCAGGCAGACGGAACAGAGTTCCACAGGCGTGCAGTTCTAAGAAAGAAGCTTTGCTCATGAAATCCGCGTTTTGATTTAGGCACAGATATAGAGTGGGGGAAATTTTTCACAGTGGATTCAGCTAGACGGGTGTTTTTCGTGAAAGTTTGGCGAGGGGGGACCAGGGATTGGAGTTCAGACGAGCACCTGCCATGAAAATAACGATAAAACAAGGATAGGCTCGCAACGTCTCTTCTGTGGGAGAGGGGTTGCAGGGTAGAGAAAAGGGCATCCCCCACTAAACCACGAAGTCTATTTTGTACTCTGTCAAGGCATGATAGGCTGTTTTTGGCAGCTCCTGCCCAGATATGGCAACAGTATTCCATCCTTGGCCGTACTTGGCTTTTATATAGATAGAGAATTGCATCAGTAGTGAGATATCTTCTGGAGCGGTAGAAGGATCCCACCATCTTTCCTGCGACCTTGGCAACAGACTTGATGTACGTGTTCCATTTCAGATCAGGAGTAAAGGTCAAACCCAAAAGCTTGTCAAAACACGGGGCCTCACCCAGACGAGAGCCATCCATCACAATGTTTTCGATATGATTTAGGTCTGGGGATTGTTCAGGCTAATCCAAACACGGAATATTTTTTTACTTCCAGGAACCTCTATACATTGCCAGCTATGTGAATGGGAGCATTATTCTACAGGTCATTCTATGTCAAAACACCAGCAAAAAGTTGAAATCTGCACCCACCGACACTGAATTACTTAAAATTTAGCACAAATATTCCCCTTCATGAGTTTCGAAAATTTGCCAACTCATTTGGCCCTAAACCTTACCATTCAGATTTTAGGGGGTGTGTAAAATTTGAATTTCAGTGTTTTATAAAATTTGTGAAAAAATACTTCCACATATACAATATTTCTGAAATGTGGTAGGAAGGGCATTTAAGGACTGTAGAATTTGAATATTTAATTATTTTAACCCCATGCCTAGTAGAAAATAAAATTTTCCTCACCCAAAAGCATGCCCCCCAAATCATCAATTTTTTACCTATGTAGCTTACGGTCACTCTAGAGAAAATATGTCTTCTTCAATTTTCATAATATTTTTTATAGCTTCTATTATCACTGCTTAAGTTCTCCAAAAAATTGTGAGGGTTTCTAGCCTACTTTACAAATATGGCCCTGCGAATTCTATCTTTTTTCTATGTACGCGCATTAATTCAGTGAAAGATTGATGAAGACAATCATCCTAATGCGCCCAAACTCCTCAAATATTCATAGTGTGTTCAGTAATGTCTTAAACTATTCAATAGGATAAGTCTTTGTTAATTTAAAAAAGAAAATAATTTAAATATAGTTTGCAGATATTGCATTTTGTATGATACGGATAGATTGTCTTTAACAAGTGATAAATACTGACTCATGCATTAGGATCAATATTTTATAGAGTTTTTATAGATGGCATAAAATATTAATTTTAAAGAAATTATTTCTGATTGAATTAAAAAAAATATTTCATTATTTTCATGAAACATAAATTTGATTTTGTTTGCATGCGAATTTTTAGCACTTTGAATATTTGTAATTTATTTTTTATCCATAAGAAATGCTTTTAATTTCATCGCTTTAAAATTTTTTTATTTCTATTTTTTTACAAGTTTTCCAAAAGCTTTTTTCATTAATCTAAAACTTTTTTTCATTTAGAAGTGATAATAATATACAAATTTTAAACTATGCTGTACACCAAATGTTGTTGTGTACAGAGGATTAAATTGTTTTGTATACCATTTTTTGCACAGGTAATTTATCCACTTTGGACAAATGATAAACTCTACCATTTGGTATTGTAGGGACCTCAATAGTGCACAGAATATTTGGTAATGGCACAGAATATTTGGTAATGGCACAGAATATTTGCTAATGGCACGGAATATTTGGTAATGGCACAGAGCATATATCCTTAAAATCCTCTTTCCAATTAAATGAATGTAATGGAAAAGCTGGATGCATGAACGTAATCAGCAAGTCCTTATTTTCCATATTAATTTCTAGGACAATGCCAATCCAACCGTTATTGTTATACAACAAACATATTCTGAAACAACAGCAGCAATAGAGAAGTCATATATCAATTCATAGTTTTCATCTTCACTATATTATTTCATGGTTATTTTATCTCTGTCGAGTGGAATAAATTGATGAAAACTTCTTGTCCCTGGAACTGTGAATACATTTTCACATCTACAGGGTGATCAAAAAGTCAGGTAACATGTTAAAGGTAGAAAAAAACAATATGATCCATTATAATCTCTATTCGTTTAATATTATTTGTTTAAATATTTGAGTGTAATATATAAACCACTCCTCCTGATTTCTGGATTTGGGGCTATGTAAAGGATAACGTTTATGGCAAGAAGCCTGATACAATAGCGCCTTTAAAGTTATTTATTGAAGAGGAGATTGCGCGGATATCAGCTGACATGATTACACGTGTTACACAATCAGTGGTTAATCGCTTCCAGCGATTGATAGAGAGAAATGGACGACAATTAACAAAATGAACATATTTCATGTTTGTTTCATTTTATATTTCAATGTATGGTACTTAAATATACGTGTATTGCTAATATCGTTTTTCTTTAAAATGTTACCTGACTTTTTGACCACCCTGTAATAATGAGAATTTTCCTTGCATCCTCAACTTTCCCCTTTTTAATCAAAGTGAATTTGATTCCTTCGATTGTAGACTTGCATTATTCAAACATAGTTTCTGTTGAAGGATTTGTTTGGAATTTGGTCTTTGTAGACTTTCTTTTGCTACTATCCTTTTCACTGTCCCAGCTATGCCATCACATGGTTGTTTACCATAACTAGTTGCAAAGAAGTTCCATTTTTGCATCAAGTCCAAAATCTTTTTGATGGTTGCACAAATTGGAAAAGTTATTATAATTCTTGTATTGTGTTGCACAACCATCTGTAGAATATTCAATACTTTTCACATTTGGCAAATTAACGTTGATCACCTCGATAATTTTTTCTATACCATATAAAGAAATGTCACATCATGGGAGTTGTTACTCGATATAATACAAAAACATTGATTTTACATTGTGTTTTTATGCTTAAAATAGAGTACCCCGGGTGTAAAGTACATTGGGAGGTACTCCAATGAAAACTCTGGATCTGCTCTTGAACAAAAACTTTGTAATTTTCAGCAACATCCCCAAGAAATAAAACTTTGTTATCACTAATATCTTTTTTTTTTGCTGTAAATATCAGGATTGTGACTTAGCCAAGCAATAAAGTTTTCATTACCAATACATTCTTCAAGGGTGCCATAAAGAAATCTTTCCAGCTTCTGTGATGATTCTAATGCATGAGTCAATATTTATCATTTGTTAAAGACAATCTATCCGTACCATACAAAATGTAATAGCTGCAAACTATATTTAAATTATTTTCTTTTTAAATTAACAAGGACTTATCCTATTGAATAGTTTAAGACATTACTGAACACAATATGAATATTTGAGGAGTTTGGGAGCATTAGGATGATTGTCTTCATCAATCTTTCACTGAATTAATGCGCGTACATAGAAAAACGATAGAATTCGCAGGGCCATATTTGTAAAGTAGGCTAGAAACCCTTACAATTTTTTGAGAACTTAAGCAGTGATAATAGATGCTATAAAAAATATTATGAAAATTGAAGAAGACATATTTTCTCTAGACTGACCGTAAGCTACAAAGGTAAAAAATTGATGATTTGGGGGGCATGCCTTTGGGTGAGGAAAATTTTATTTTCTACCAGGTATGGGGTTAAAATACTAAAATATTCAAATTCTACAGTCTCTAAATGCCCTTCCTACCACATTTCAGAAATATTGTATATGTGAAAGTACTTTTTTAAAAAATTTTATAAAACACTGAAATTCTCTGACGTTTCGCGGCATAAATTTAGAAGCAAAATATGCAAATTTTACACCCCCCTAAAATCCTGACGGTAAGGTTTAGGTGTGTGTGTGTGTGTGTGTGTGTGTGTGTGTGTGTACTGATTTTAAAAGTTTTAAAAGATGACCTAGGTGCTATAAGCTAAAATCGAAACCAAAACATTTACAGTTATACTAGAGTTAGACTCTTGTTTTTTTACTGTTGAAGCTAACGCAGCAGGAAGGTAAGAATATTTAAAATCAAACTATGAATGAATTTGCGCATGTCAATTAATAATAACAAATGTGTCATCAAGTTGAAATAGAACGGTTTGCCTTTCAACTTGCCGACATATTTCTGATTGATCAATCCAAACAATTTTTTTACTCATTGTTATCCATTTTTGGTGTATGATTACGATTTTCTCATTTGATTCTAGTGTTATGTGAGCAGTAGTTTAAAGGTTTATCGGTTCAATATTTTCACACATACATACATTTGCTGTAGTACTTATATAAATTGCAAGTATGTACAGAGATTCAGAGTTTATAAGATGCATGGGATGAGAGGCAGGTGTATGTGTACACGCATGTATGTATGTATATTTGTGTGTGTGTATATGTGTATTAGGGTGGAGAGGGCTCCCGTAAGCCGTGGTGAAGGCAACCTTTCTAGGAGAAGCAAATCTCTGATTTAAAAAACCATAAAGCGGGAGACCAGTACCCGCATTAAGCTGGTCTGCAGTTTAATTTGTTGCTGGCTATCTTGCTCTTGCTTGTTGCTGGATCTCAACATTTTGAACCGAGAGAGAGACTTAGCTGTCGTACAAAGCTAAGACTCTGTAACATCATCTTTGTATAGATACTCCCTCAGGCATTTGGGCTCATGGATTTTAAATGTCTGAGGGAGTGGCACTCGTCTGACAAGACGTTGCAATCATCATCATCACATATATGTATATGTATATATATATCTATATCTATATCTATATATATATATACATATATATATATATAACTACTTCATTTACTCACAGAAAATTAATATACGAAAATATAAATTTATGCGTAAACTTTAAATATTTATTTCAAAAGTGCTCAATACGTAGGGCGAGCTAGTTAGTAAGTTATAAAATATATATGGCGATTAAGCTACACTGAATATTCCGCGTTTAATCCAACCCCTGAAGAGCCCTAGAGTGGATGAAACGCGGAATATTCAGTGTAGCTTAATCGCCATGTATATTTTATAACTTACTATATATATATATATATATATATATATATATATATATATATATATATATATATATATATATATATATGATCGACTCTTCTGTGAATTTAGATGTATTAGCTTCCGTCACAACAACTAAACTGCTCGGAAATTCACACAAATGATCTGTTTATACTGGCGAAGGCTTTGTGTAGAACCAACCACACATTTTGGTATTACTGCTAACATGTGTCGGTGCAGACAACTTCCACAGTACATAGTATACAGTAAACTGCAGGTTTTTACATCAGTGTTTATTCTAGGTACATGTGTGGCACAATGACATACCCCCTTTTGAGGGAGCTGAGGGATTCTACATTAATAAACCTTGTGTCTAACTTGGCCTGTACTTGCGAAGTGCAGATGTGTAAGCAGGTGCTTTTATTTTTGAAAATGTTCTGCTATGACTCAAACCAAGAATGACAGCTTGTTTATAATTTTGAGCCAAGGCAAAACGATATAAGATCTTAGAATTTGAAAGGTCAAACCCGAAAGAACTCATCGATACAAAAACAGAACAATGTTTAAACGTTATGTATGAATGTCCCTCTCTCTCTCCTTTCCTCTTTCTCGTTCTTTATTTCTCTCTTTCCATCCCCTTCTCTCTCTTTCAATGAAGGTAGAGAGAATTAAATATAATTTCATTGTTTTAAACAGCTGACGCTTTTATTCTGGGGTCAGCGGATTCGACATAAGCATGCTTCTGATTTCAGCTGGTTTTATAAAAGTTCCTCATTGTTAAATCTTAAATAAATTAATTTTTTATAAAAATGCATTTGTTCGCTATTTTTGTACAAGCGTTCGATTTCAGCATACCATTAATGCCGACGATTGTAACATATCTGTAACGAGGCGATGAAGAAGCGACCCATGCCAGCCAGTTATAACCGACGACATATCGACCCGTTGTCGTTGATGTTTCCCGCATGTGCTTATCGTTGGATATCGTTTATTCCCCGGGAAGCTGGTTGCGTTACCAAGACATCACTCAAAGAAAGAAGTAACCCTCCCGAGGAAGCGATAGTGTCATGCATGTCTAAATGAAGACCGGGGGTGCATCTCCACAGTAAAGTAATGTGCCCCGAGATACCAAGCTAGAAATTTCCACGACTCGGCCTGGTACATAGAGCGCCCAGACTTCTCAAATAGTTGCCTATCTGGTACTGGCCAGGCTCAACATTGCTTAACTTCGGCGATCTAACAAGAACCGGTGTGTCAAGGTGATTGTGATAAAGTTATGAAAATATATATGGCAATTAAGCTACACAAAATATTCCGCGTTTCATTCTCGTGATAATTCGTCAGGCTTCTCACGAGAATTTCTGTGGAGCTTGATTGCCATATATGTTTTCATAACTTACTACCTTACTCTACCTAGGCATTGAGCACTGTTTAAGTAAATACTGAAAAATTTACGCATGAAATTATATCAACGTATATTGATTTATGTGATTAAATGCTGCTATCACAAACACACACACGTATATATATATATATATATATATATATATATATATATATATATATATATATATATATATATATAACAGACGCCCCATTTCATAAACTTAGCCATTTATTTGTTCTGATCAGTTTTCTTAATTTAATTCTGGGACTTTCACGTGCATATCTAAGCTGACCTAATTATTAACGCTAATTTTCGCGCTTCTTGTCTGGGTCAGTTTGAGCTTGCTTTTCAAATTTAAATCTTCACCGCTTTTCGGGTGTTTTTTTAAACCTTAATTTTTTTGATTCATCCAGTCTTGACAGACGTGTTTTTAAATATTCTCTCCAGTACTTTTCTTTTAATGATTTGGAATTCATTCTATTTGCGCTTTTTTCCAAGGAACTCTGCCTTTTGGATTATTTTGAACCATTTGGAATTTACCCATTGGATTGAAATTTTAAATTCGACCGTTTTGGATTTTACCATTTTTGTATTTTTACCCTTCACCGGACTGTCCATCCATGTGAAATCTTTTTATTATTTTTCTTTTGCCTTCTGTTCCCCTTACTTCACCCTTTTTTTTAACCAAGTAAGATCTGTGACTTATTTGTAGTTTCATTAAATACTTTTATATGCTAAATCCGATCCTGCATTTTGCAAATTCCTGCCCTCTGATGAGAAAGAGTGTATTTCTTTGAAACTCCGCGGATTAAGGACTATCCACTTATCTTGTGTTTCCTTTTTTAAAATTAAATATGTTTTTAACTCTTTTTCAAGATGTCTTTTAACATGTTGTATTAATCATTTGTTCATATATATATATATATATATATATATATATATATATATATATATATATCGTACATCCAATTATTATCAGGAGCGATTGTTGTTGTTATCTTCCTCTTTCCATTTGAGACTTGGTGTATTTATAGTTTATTTATTGAAAGCGCTTGGGTAGAATATGGCTGAACAACAACTTTTGGCCATTTTATACAAAACGCCAGTTGAAATGAAAAATAAAACGCTTGGCAAATTAAAAAGATATCCAGAAAAATCGGAAAAAAGTAAGTCCCTCGTATTCAGTCGGACGTGCTTGAATAATGACTTGCTACCAAAATTTACAAATATATATATATATATATATATATATATATATATATATATATATATTAAGTAATTTATAAAATATATATGGCGATTAAGCTACACTGAATATTCTGCGTTTCATCCACTATAGGATTCGTCAGGCTTATGCGCGAATTCTGTGGTTGCTTCTTGTTTTTATATATGTTGAGGATGTTTAGTTAGCCAATCAGCTTTCTAGTATCCACCGCGCCCCTTCCTATCAGCCAAAGTTTACGCATAAATCTATACTTTCGTATATTAAACTTATGTGAATAAATGAAGTACTTATATATATATATATATATATATATATATATATATATATATATATATATATATATATATATATATATATATATATATATACCGGGTTTTGAATAAGTCCTGTTACATTTTTATTTTTATAAATTCATGTATTATTATTGGTTGTACCTATTTACTATGCCTCCCCACGGGACAGATTTAGACACCAGGGTCGTTTTTTAACGTGTAGAAAAGGTACAAATATAATAATTGTCTCAGTCGTGAAGGATTTCTCCTCCACTGAAAGAGAACAAGAAATAGAAGTGCAGCATCTGAAGAACAGATACTACACTTTGAGATATTAAATCTTTTATTCATGGTAAAAAATACAGTCAAAATCAACGATGAACAAAAAACTTAGGCACAAGGCCAACTCAAAAGGGGGGATTTTGGGGGTCGTTGGTCATCCTTGTCACTCCAGAACTAAACAAAGTCAAAAGTTTCTCTCAGCTAGTATCTTTTTTCACTATAATACCGCATTCACCCTTTCATATTGGGGGACGTCCTACATAACTCCCAATTTTTAAAACATTTTTTATTGACGTGTAAAAACAAAAAAGATAACAATAAAATGGTATAATAATTCATTTGTGTCGAGGGCGGGGGTAGAAAAAACAAAAAGTGATAAGTAGGACCCTTCCAACCCCGTTTAGTTGATAGACTGCCCGTTCCACTAGGTTTGTAAAAGGAACCTAGCTTCTGCGGGTCAGTCTCTATGTGGGGATGCCCTCTAGATGGGGGTGAATGGAGAAAAGACATTTTTTGTGGGTAAGGGATGGAGGTTAATTTGTATTTCTTTTTCTCCAAGATGGGTAGAATTTAGAGGAAGGGGTGAAAACAAAAATTGCAGGTAAGAAGGGATGGGAATCTTGGAGGCTTCCTAATCGGGGAAGGATGGAACACACACTCAGCTAGCTGAGAGGCTACTTGTTTAATTTTACTTTACAGAACTGCGCGTCCAACACCTGGGCGGGGAACACGTATTCAAATTTGGCTCCTCTTCGTACACACAGACTTGCCACATGTATCCATCTTCTGTCAAATGCAGCGCGATGCAGCCTTCTTCTATCACATCTGATCTTCACCCGTAGTTGGTGTTTAAAGAAAGCGATCAGATCTTGATCAGAAAAAGACAACACCCCCCGGCAACCTTGCAGACGCGACGTCCAAATCACCATTCTCGCCACGGCCAGGATCGTAACGTAGACCATTTTCTTTCCCGGTCCCACGGCGGCCTCACGTTGTCCACAACATTGGATACAGTAATTGGGCGAGGATGTTCAGGATCGATGCGAGCCGTCACTCGACTGACATACGACCAGTACTGCCGGAGTTCGCGGCAATCGAAGAAAGCATGATCCGTAGTTTCTACGGCCGTTGTCCCACAACGGGGACAATCAGGCGACTCCAAAAACCCGGAACTGCATTGTATGTTGTTGAGTGGAAGTGCATTTCGGGCCAATCGCCAGGTCAGAGAGAACTCCGAATTGTTCAGATGACTCGAACCTGGCGCCCAGCTCCACGCGGAGCGGATCTCACTCTGCTGCCACCCCAAACGCGCGCATAGCGGGTCGTCGGCGGCCCCCTTCACTAGATCCCTGTGGAGTTCCCTACGGGTAGCAGTCACAAGGACACTGGACCTTGGTAGTCGTTTTAGCGCGGCTCGGCACTCTTTCATGTAGGCAGATTCTCCCCGCGGCCTGCGACGGCTCTCGATGAAAGGGTCGAGAACGAGGTCGGGGAAGGCGGCAGTAACCACGGGGTGCCACGGTTGGTCATCCTGCATATAGTGGCTCAGGAAGGCCAACCTCTCAGCATCTCGATGCCACTTCAAGTCCGGCATTCCCAAGCCTCCCTCACACGGACGTTGAATACAGACCTGTCTGCTCACCCAGTGTCTTCCTCTGTCCCAAAGGAGCGAGGACAAGAGTTCGACAAGAGCTTTTAGGTGTTGTGCAGGCAGGGGAAGTACGGCCAGTCGGTAAAGGATGAGAGGAAAGACGTAAGTGGTGCACGCCTCAGCTCTACCCTTTAAGGAAAGTTTCCTAGGAAGCCACGAATTGACTGCAGCCTCCACCTTTGACCGTACCTCCAACCAATTCTTGTCAAGCTGGAGACCCGGTCCGAACCACACGCCGAGGATCCGGACCGGGCCATCTGTCCAGCTGAAGGGCGCCGGGAGGTTTGCGTTGCCACTCCATGCGCCCAACCGCAGTCCTACCGACTTGTTGCGGTTTATCTTGGCTCCCGTAATTCTTTCGTACTATGTGAGTGCCTCCGACACGACTTCAATGTCTCTGAAGCCCGACACGAAGACCGTGACATCATCGGCGAACGCGGATACCTTGGCAGCTGAGCCGCCAGGCAGAGTTATTCCGCGCAGGGCCGAATTTGCCTCCCCATGTCTCAGCTTGCGGAGAAGAGGCTCCAAAGCCAGGACATAAAGCAGGGGCGACAGCGGACAACCCTGACGAACCGACCGAGAGATAACAAAGGGTTTCGAGCGCTTTCCGTTGACTTGCACGACAGCCATGGGCTGTCGATACATTATGGAGATCCACTTGCAAAAGTCCGGTTTAAAACCGGCAGCCTCTAAGACAGATGCCAGAAAACGATGGTCGACCCTATCGAAAGCTTTGGACTGATCTAAGTTGATCAGCGCGGCTTCCGTGTCGTCATCTATTCCCCCCTCTAGGATCGTTCGGATCAGGTGCAAGTTGTTCTGAATCGATCTCCCCTTCACAGCGTAGTTCTGTTCCGGTTCAACCAACTCGTTGATAACAACCTGCAGCCGATTCGACAGGACCTTGGCCCAAATCTTCAACTCTGTGTTTAGCAGAGTTATGGGCCTGTAGTCGTCTAACTCTTCCCCTCCATGCCCGCCACCTTTCTTCAGCGATGTGATCTCTCCCTTGGTCACCTGCCCTGGGATGGATCCCTGAGCAAACCAATGGTTGAACATATCCGTCAGAAGAGGCAGAAACATGGGCGACAGCCTCAAGTACAGTTCGTATGGCAGACCATCAAGTCATGGCGATCTGTCACAGCTGACCTGCTTCAGCGCAGTAAAGACCTCCCACTCCGTCACCCGTCCCTCGCAACTAGCCGCTCTAGCCGCCTCGAGGCGGGGAGAGTCGGCCAAATAGTCGCTAAACTCAAGGACCGGAAGATCGGGCTGCTGCGTAAAACGCTCCTCGAAATGTTCTCGAAACCCCTCGCAGATCTCCCGAGTCGATTCCAGGGTGCGTCCATCCGGATGTTTGACTTTCGCAATGTATTTGTCCGAGCCACGCCTAGAAACCTCACGGCGCACGTCTGCATCAGAATTGACTGCTTCGTTGCCTATCTTTCTAAGCCTAGCTCTTACTACTTGGCCTTCGTAACGCTCGCTAGTCTCGCGTAGAAGGTCCTGCTTAGCTAGTTCCTGACTAACCCTATCACCCTTCCCCGTAGCCTAGGCTAATTTCTGCTCTAGCTGCTTCTTCGTCTTGGCCTTATCTAGTGCGAGGCGCTGGGCATACTTGACGGAGAAGCTTCTGATCTTGGCTTTTAGACCTAACCGCCACTTACTCCCGGTAACCGCCCCACTAGTGCCTTTTTAATCAATTCTCTTAACTGATCTCGGAAGTCTTGTTTCTCCAGAAGGGAGGTGTTTAACTTCCAGTACCCCGCTAACTTAGGCCTATTTCCTAGCTTCAGCCGGGCCATAACTAATTTATGGTCCGTCTGGCCTAGCCAAGTGAACGTGGGACAGGATAGGAAGTTTACTTCGCCTCTCCTAACTAACATCCTGTCCAAATAGGTATTTGGATAGGAGGAAACACTATTGGTCCACGTCCACATTTCCCGCCCTGGATGCTCGACCCGAAACCTGTCGACCAGTCCGCATCTAGCCATCAGATCAGCCAGGCTGGACTCGCACCTCTCCGACCCTCTAGCTCCGCCTCCTACCTTATCTATGTCGGGGTCTTAGATGGCATTCCAATCCCCCATTAGCACTACCCGCTTCAGACAATCTACAAACGCGTCAAGCTAACAAGAATGAGACCCTCTCACGAGCGGTGCTGGGCGCATGAACCGCAATCACCCGAAACACAGAATCTTTTACGGCAACATTTGCCACGACCAGCCTGCCCTCCGCATCCCTATGGACAACGTCGACCGTCGCGGAAACAGTACGTTTAAATAGCAAGAATACTCCCTTCCCCCGCGGGCTGCCATATGCTGAGAAAACCTCAAAGTCTCGGGCCAGCACCTGACAGTCCACAGAGGAAACGAAATGCGTCTCCTGAATCGCAGCAACATCCACTCCCAGGGACAAGAGGTCGTGCCGGAGGCGAGCCGCCCGGCCCGATGATCTCAAGCTCTTCGCATTCAGACTAGCCAAATTCAAAGCCATGGTACCTACCTTAAGGTGTGTTACACTCAGCTCCGAAGTCAGCCGGAGAAAGGACACCGACGTTGTGTGCAATGCTCAAGGTGGTCAGGTTTTTCATGTCCTGAACTTCTCTCACAATGCCGCCGACATCCAAAGGGTAAGTCAATTTAAGGGCCCTATAGAGTGACGGATGGACCAACACTGGGACCCTTCCCTTGCATTGTTTTGCGAGTTCCTCAAGGGAAGGGTCGTTTTTCCTAATCAGTTCAATTCCCGGACCAGCCCCTTCAGCGGCCTCCAGCATTGTCCACACGTTGGTTTTGCAGGCCTCAGGAAGCCTGACGAAAGTTGTTAGCCGAGGGGCGTCCGGGAAATTAGAGGGGACATTAACGTCTTTTCCCCCTATCTGTTGGCAGTCCAGCAGAGGTTTTAAATTTTTTCTCTGCCGGTGTGGTAAGCCCATTGCCACAGACAGGGGGTCTACAAAACAAAGTTCCTCTCTCGTTTCGAGGGCGAGAGTCCCTGTTGGAGTGAGTCCGTAAGTGGGTGAATCTGAAGGGTCTCTCCCCCTCCCGGGTTCATTCTTTTCTTTCTGGGATGGCGGCTCAATTTGCATTGGTGTGGGGACGAGTGTCTGTGTGGTGTCTGGTGTTGGTGTTGGTGCGGTGTCTGGTGTTGGTGCGGTGTCTGGTGTTGGTGTTGGTGCGGTGTCTGATGTTGGTGTTGGTGTTGGTGCGGTGTCTAGTGTTGGTGCAGTATGTGGTATGGGGGTGGAAGTGGGTTGTGTTGTTGTTAGAGGTGGTGTATGCTCACAGGGAGTGGGGGCTGCCTTTTCTTCCCCTTTCCTTTTTTTGCTTTTCTTTTTTATTCTTTTGAATGAACCGGGGAGTGATGAGGTTGAGTTCCTCTCCCTCTCGCTAGCAGATTCATCCTCAGAGGAGCAGTGTTTTCGTCGCTTGGTCCCCGTCTCAATTGGTGTGGGGACCGTTAGTTGTTGCTGCTCCTCTAATTGCTGTTTCTCTGGTTGATGCTGTTGCTGTTCTGATTGCTGCAGCCGTTTTTGTTGCTGCTGCTCCTGTTCTGGCTGTTGCTGCTGCTGCTTTGGCTGCTGCTGTTTTTGTTGTTGCCGCTGTTTTCGTGGCATTGGTTGTGGAATTGGCTGCGGCAGCTGATGTTGTTGCTGCGGCTGGTTCAACGGCTGGTTTGGCTGCTGCTGCTGTGTCTGCTGCCCTGGCTGTTGCTGCGGCTGTTGTGGAGGCTGCTGTTGTTGTTGCTGCCTCGGTTGTTGGGTTGGTGGTGGGACGGTGGCAGATGGGATTGTGGGCTTTTGTTTCCGCCTTATTACTGTGATCCATTCCTCCCCCTTGGCCTCCTGCGTAGTTTTGGGTTTCCTCGGTTCTGGGGTTGGTGCTCCGGTTGCAGGAGTTGTGACAGCCTGTTTGGACACTGGTGCTGTCTCAGAGGTTGGGACCGCCTTTAGTGTCACTTGAGTAGGAGTTGCCCTTTGAGGGCAGCTCTTGGCCATGTGACCCTGCTTTTGGCAGAACCAGCAGTGCGGACGACGCCCCTCCACCACTACTGTCATAGTTGCCTCCTTAAATGTCAGCTCTGCTGGTATCGCCTGGAAGCCTTCTTTCTTTAGCCTCATGGCCACAGTGTAGCTGCCCAAGTGCATGCCGGTTTTCGACCGCACTGGGGTTATTTTTTCCACCTCGCCGAACTGTGTGAAGAAGGATCCCAGGATTTCTGCTGATATTTGCATAGGTACATTGAATACCTGCACCCGGGTCCTTGTCCTGCCCTGGTATTCGGGCTTTAGTTTTATTCTCCCAATTAATTTCTTGTAGGGAGAGTCTCTCCGCATCTTCCTTGATGGGTAGGAGGATGTCCCACATGGCGTAGCTCCTCTGGTACAGGTATAGTACCGGGATGTTTAGCTTATGTAGGAGCCCCGCCATGTCTTCCTTTTTCATCCCTAGGAGGCGGTTTTCCGGCATATCCGAGATGATGAGGGAGAGGACTGTCTTCGATTGCCTCCCAAGCGCCTGGCACTGGTTTAATTTCTGCCCCCTCTATGTATTGTCTATACTTGGTCAAGTACAAGTCTCTATACTCTTGAGGGGACAGTTGCTTCTCTACAGTCTTCCACCATGCCGACCCTCTTGTTGGTGTTGGATCTTTGGTGAGGTTGGACTGTTTTTGCTGTTCCTTTGCGGAAGGGTTGCTATTTTGAGGGGCATTTCTCTTTCCGCTTTCCTTTTGGACCGACTCTCCTTGCTCTATACTTCTTCCAGGAAATACCTCCCTTTTCGGGGAGTCGGCCTCCTTGGGAGCATTGTCCTCTTTATTGTCCTTGGGAGCTTTTGCCCCTTTTGTTTTGGGGAGGTCTAGGCTGTATGCCCCCTCGTTTTCTTGATTTGCTCCCCTTTTGGGGCAGTAGCCCTCTTGGGGAGCACTGTCTCCCTTATCGTCCTTTGGGGCTACTGCCTCTTGATTTTTGTTGTCAGAGCGGAATGCCCCGTCAAACATTTTTTTCTCCCCTTTGTGGGGAGTCGCCCTCTTGGGGAGCTTCTGGTGCGTTTTCTCCCTTCTGGGGGGCGTCGTTCGGTTTAGTGTCCGGGCGGTATGCCCCGTTGCTTGTTGCTTCCCCTGTTGAGGAGTCGTCCTCTTGGGGAGCAGTTTTTCTTGTGGTAGCCCCCTGGCTGGGGGTATCTGTATTGGTGGTCCCCGGGCTGTGGGTGTCCATTTTTGAAAAAAGCTCTCTCTTCCCTGTATTAAAATTCACCAAAATGAGTGACGTGGAGTCGGCGTCCAAAGTGGGGAGCCGACTTTGGCGCCAAAGGCGGCAAGAGGGGAGATAGAACAGAGAGGGAGTGGGAAGTTAGTGGAGGGAAGAGAGAAAGTGTTTCCGACCCTCCCTCGCGGGAAGGTCGTAAATTATCAGCTCGGATCCCCCCGTGAGGGGGGAGAGCAGAGAAAGACAGACCAAGTGGGGGTGCGGACAGAACGCTACCCAACAAGCTTGTCAGGTGTTCCGGGCACGAGAATGTGTCGCCAGAACAGCACTGCCTAGCGCTGTGTATGTATCAGAGAACAGATACTACACTTTGAGGTATTTATTTGCTCCCCCACTGAGCAAATTAGGCACCAGGCCGATTTTTAAAGTGAGGAGTGAAGGAGAAATGGGGACCAACTCCCCGGGGAGTAGGGGAGCTGGATAGTGACAATTGGTATGAAGGGTTGCCCCTACATTGACCAAGGTCTTATATGTGGGATTGCTCCCACATATGGTCTTTGCTTGTAGTATCTGCCGGAACAGATGGTATTTATTTGCTCCCCCACCGAGCAAATTAGGCACAAGGCCGATTTTTAATGTGAGGAGTGAAAGGGGAAATGGGGACCAACTCCCCGGGGAGTAGGGGAGCTGGATAGTGACAATTGGTATGAAGGTTTGCCCCTACATTGACCAAGGTCTTATATGTGGGATTGCTCCCACATATAGTCTTTGCTTGTAGTATCTGCCGGAACAGATGGTATTTATTTGTTCCCCCACCGAGCAAATTAGGCACAAGGCCGATTTTAAATGTGAGGAGTGAAGGGGAAATGGGGACCAACTCCCCGGGGAGTAGGAGAGCTGGATAGTGACAATTGGTATGAAGGTTTGCCCCTACATTGACCAAGGTCTTATATGTGGGATTGCTCCCACATATGGTCTTTGCTTGTAGTATCTGCCGGAACAGATGGTATTTATTTGCTCCCCCACCGAGCAAATTAGGCACCAGGCCGATTTTTAATGTGAGGAGTGAAGGGGAAATGGGGACCAACTCCCCGGGGGGTAGGGGAGCTGGATAGTGACAATTGGTATGAAGGGTTGCCCCTACATTGACCAAGGTCTTATATGTGGGATTGCTCCCACATATGGTCTTTGCTTGTAGTATCTGCCGGAACAGATGGAATTTATTTGCTCCCCCACCGAGAAAATTAGGCACAAGGCCAATTTTTAATGTGAGGAGTGAAGGGAGGGGGAAGGGGAAAAGGGGACCAGCTCCCGAGTGGTGGGAAATAGGAGCTGGTTTAAGGTCAGGCATGTGGGGTTGCCCCCACATCTGGTCTTTGCTAGTCATAGCTAGTCATAGCTTGCAGTATCTGCCGGAACAGATGGTATTTATTTGCTCCCCCACCGAGCAAATTAGGCACAAGGCCGATTTTTAATGTGAGGTGTGAAGGGAGGGGGAAGGGAAAAAGGGGACCAGCTCCCGAGAGGTGGGAAATGGGAGCTAGTTAATGGTCAGGCATGTGGGGTTGCCCCCACATCTGGTCTTTGCTAGTCATAGCTAGTCCTAGCTTGCAGTATCTGCCGGAACAGATACTACACTTTGATCCCGGCCCGAAGGCCAAAGTGAGCATCTGCAGAACAGATACTACACTTTGATCCCGGCCCGAAGGCCAAAGTGAGCATCTGCTGGAACAGATGGTATTTATTTGCTTCCCCACCGAGCAAATTAGGCACAAGGCCGATTTTTAATGTGAGGAGTGAAGGGAGGGGGAAGGGAAAAAGGGGACCAGCTCCCGAGAGGTGGGAAATGGGAGCTGGTTAAAGGTCAGGCATGTGGGGTTGCCCCCACATCTGGTCTTTGCTAGTCATAGCTAGTCATAGCTTGCCGTATCTGCCGGAACAGATGGTATTTATTTGCTCCCCCACCGAGCAAATTAGGCACAAGGCCTATTTTTAATGTGAGGAGTGAAGGGAGGGGGAAGGGAAAAAAGGGGACCAGCTCCCGAGAGGTGGGAAATGGGAGCTGGTTAAAGGTCAGGCATGTGGGGTTGCCCCCACATCTGGTCTTTGCTAGTCATAGCTAGTCATAGCTTGCAGTATCTGCCGGAACAGATGGTATTTATTTGCTCCCGCACCGAGCAAATTAGGCACAAGGCCGATTTTTAATGTGAGGAGTGAAGGGAGGGGGAAGGGAAAAAGGGGACCAGCTCCCGAGAGGTGGGAAATGGGAGCTGGTTAAAGGTCAGGCATGTGGGGTTGCCCCCACATCTGGTCTTTGCTAGTCATAGCTAGTCATAGCCTGCAGCATCTGCCGGAACAGATGGTGTTTATTTGCTCCCCAACCGAGCAAATTAGGCACAAGGCCGATTTTTCATGTGAGGAGTGAAGGGAGGGGGAAGGGAAAAAGGGGACCAGCTCCCGAGAGGTGGGAAATGGGAGCTGGTCAAAGGTCAGGCATGTGGGGTTGCCCCCACATCTGGTCTTTGCTAGTCATAGCTAGTCATAGCTTGCAGTATCTGCCGGAACAGATGGTATTTATTTGCTCCCCCACCGAGCAAATTAGGCACAAGGCCGATTTTTAATGTGAGGTGTGAAGTGAGGGGGAAGGGAAAAAGGGGACCAGCTCCCGAGAGGTGGGAAATGGGAGCTAGTTAATGGTCAGGCATGTGGGGTTGCCCCCACATCTGGTCTTTGCTAGTCATAGCTAGTCCTAGCTTGCAGTATCTGCCGGAACAGATACTACACTTTGATCCCGGCCCGAAGGCCAAAGTGAGCATCTGCAGAACAGATACTACACTTTGATCCCGGCCCGAAGGCCAAAGTGAGCATCTGCTGGAACAGATGGTATTTATTTGCTTCCCATCCGAGCAAATTAGGCACAAGGCCGATTTTTAATGTGAGGAGTGAAGGGAGGGGGAAGGGAAAAAAGGGGACCAGCTCCCGAGAGGTGGGAAATGGGAGCTGGTTAAAGGTCAGGCATGTGGGGTTGCCCCCACATCTGGTCTTTGCTAGTCATAGCTAGTCAAAGCTATTCATAGCTTGCAGTATCTGCCGGAACAGATGGTATTTATTTGCTCCCCCACCGAGCAAATTAGGCACAAGGCCGATTTTTAATGTGAGGAGTGAAGGGAGGGGGAAGGGAAAAAGGGGACCAGCTCCCGAGAGGTGGGAAATAGGAGCTGGTTAAAGGTCAGGCATGTGGGGTTGCCCCCACATCTGGTCTTTGCTAGTCATAGCTAGTCATAGCTTGCAGTATCTGCCGGAACAGATGGTATTTATTTGCTCCCCCACCGAGCAAATTAGGCACAAGGCCAATATTTAATGTGAGGCGTGAAGGGAGGGGGAAGGGAAAGGGGGGACCAGCTCCCGAGAGGTGGGAAATGGGAGCTGGTTAAAGGTCAGGCATGTGGGGTTGCCCCCACATCTGGTCTTTGCTAGTCATAGCTAGTCATAGCTTGCAGTATCTGCCGGAGCAGATACTACACTTTGATCTTGTCCCGAAGGCCACTTGACCAAAAGGCCAAGGAAATTCATGTAACTAACATTTGGGTACGTCTAATTAATACTTATATATTGCAGATACAATATTGACTCGTGAGAAAATCCTAAATTATAAGTACAACCCAATGGAAGGAAAAAGAAATGAAATCTCCGTTTTGCTGCGCGCGGGTCGCAAACAAACTGACATTGCAAAGCTACTAAACGTCAGTAGAATGACTTTCTATCGTGTTGCCCAACGTCTGAATAACTCGGAGACCCTCAATGATCGACCTCGATCAGGAAGGCCTCAAAAAATTAGGCGTGGAACCATTAAAAAGGCCTTTGGAAATGATCCTGAGCTGAAAATGACAATACTGGCACAAAAGATGAAGATTTCTGTATCCACAGTGTCCAGGGTGATCAAGAGCATGGGAGGAAAGAGTCTAAGACATTCCAAGAAATCCCTCTTGAGTGCTGCAATGATTCATAAACGTCTGGAGAGGAGCACCCGCCTGTTGAATGACTTAAAGAGCCACGGGAATCGTACCCTCATTTTCTCCTATGAGAAAACATTCACTGTCGATCCAGTCTTCAACAGGCAGAACGACCGGGTCGTAAGCTTTGGGAATGATGTCTCTAACCACAAGAGAGTGTCAACCACCAAGCATCCAGCATCTGTCATGATGCTTGGTGTCGTAGCATCCAATGGGGAGAAGATGCCTCCGATGTGGTTTGAACAGGGATACAGGCTAACTTCCGCTGTTTACAAAGACATTTTGGAAACTAAAGTTCTTCCATGTGTTAAAAAGATTACCAAGAAAGCAGATTACGTGTTCGAGCAGGCGGCGTACCCGCACACACCGCCAAAATTGCGCAGAACTGGTTAGAGACTAACATGAGCTTCTGGCCCAAAGACTTTTGGCCTCCACAGTCGCCAGATTTGAATCCCCTTGATTTCAGTGTGTGGGCGTATATTGAGGCAAGGGCCCGTAAGACCCGCCACAGTAACACAAATGAGCTGAAAGCCTCTGTGAACCGAGCATGGGCGTCCATGAAGAAGCGCTACGTCAGGAAGGCCTGTAAGAGTTTCCGACCTCGGTTGGAACGTGTCATTGCCGCCAAAGGTGGCCACATTGAATGATGTGATGCCTTCTATACTAATAAATCATTGTGTAACCAAACTTGTTTAATTCTACCCAAAATGACGTACCAGGCTTAATTTGAATAGGAAAATCTACAATGTAACAGGACTTATTCAAAACCCGGTATATATATATATATATATATATATATATATATATATATATATATATATATATATATATATATATGTGTGTGTGTGTGTGTGTGTGCGTGTGTGTGTGCGCGCGTGTGTGTGTGTGTGTGTGTGTGTGTGTGTGTGATAATCCGAATAATGGATGTAGTATCTCGATGAGATGAAGAGATAAAAAGGAACAAACACAGTTATATTTGAGAAATTGGTTTGCCGAAATCTTTGTAGTAGATAAGCTCATTGTCATTTGAACGGCAAAAAACATTAATCATTTACGGAACGATATCCCTATATCAAGCGAGTCAGCCATATTGTTCACGGTTGCTATCGGAACTCTCAAGGCTTTTCCAAGGATATATAAAAAAAAACAATAACTCTTACTTTCCTTATTAGAGATATATCCCCTTTTTATCGCAATTTCACCCCAAAGGCACATTGCCAATTTGCTGTAGGGGGATACTATCAGAGACATGGGTACTATGTGGGGAGTTTTGCAGCAGGATGTCGGTTCACGTTGCACTTGAACATCTGCATGTTAGTACAGTTGGGGAAGCAGGAACTCAGAAGGGAATTACACAGTTCAGCGGGAAGAAACTACTGGAGTAGAAGGCTCTCTTACATCTAGGGATCTCAAATGTGAAGGGGTGGGATTTTGCTGCTTGTCGGGGTTTTCGGGGGTATTTACGTCGAGGGGCACAAGTGCTAACAGTTCGTCAGAGCATTCACCATTGAAATACTTGTAGAACAGGCAGAGGGATGCTACATTACGTCGATGGGAAAAAGGCTGAAGCTTAGATAACAGTTCAGGACCTATTAGGTTGGCGACTCTCTTTTGAACCTTGTCTAGGAGTGAGAAACAAGTAGCAGATGCACCAGCCCAAATATTACAACAATACTCCATACATGGGCGAATGGTAGCCTTATAGAGGTACAGGATACTTTCGGCCGTTAGTCGTTTTCTAGCACAGTAAAGAGAACCTACCTTTATCGCAGCGTTTCTGGCAATGCTCTAAATGTAATTTTTCCAACTCATGTTTCCTGTGAACGTTAGGCCGAGAAGTTTGAAAGATGTACTTTCGGATAAAGAGTATTTGGTCATTGCTATTGCTGGTAGAGAATGTTTCTTGAAGTTATTGAAGGAAACAAGTTTAGTCTTAGCAGTATTGAATGTGACCATCCATTTTTGTCCCCCATTTCACTACAGATCGGAGATCATCCTCTAGTGTTTTTGCCGTTTCTCTAGATATGTGTTTATTTGTTTTCCTGTCGTGTCTGTTATAGAGAGTGGTGTCATCAGCATATATACCCATCTCACAGGCAATTTTGTCAGGAAGGTCATTTATGAATATTAGGAATAATAGAGGTCTAAGGACAGATCCCTGAGGCACTCCTGCATTTATATCATATTGTTCGGATGTACGACCATCGAGGACAACCTGGATCTTTCTCTTATCTAAGAAGGAATTAATTATGTTAAAGATTCTTCTAGTGATACCGTATGATCTGATTTTCCTTAGCCAGAATTCTTTAAAACTGGTACTACAGAAGCAGTTTTCCAGCAGGCAGGAAAGCAAGATTCACTAAGCATTTGTTCTAAAGTTTGGAGAGAACCGGCGCTACTTCGGCGGAGCAATCTTTTAACAGCACAGCCGTGATGAGATCAGGTCCACATGCTTTTGCAGTGTCAAGATTTCTTATGGTGGCATGCACCTTAGATGGGATGATTTCCAGATCGTCTAGTGTGGCGTCAGTCCACAAAGGAAAGTCAGGTTTGCAGGGTCCAGTGTGGAGTTGGAAGCAAACCGACTGGCAAGCATGTTAGCCTTCTCGGTTGCTGAGCAAACAACCTAATGATTGTTGAATAGTGGGGGAATTGTTGATTGCTACACTGTTGTAGATTTTCTAGAAGTCACGGGTTCCTAATTTCTGTGCTTCGATGCGCTTTTTGGTTGTTTCAGTAAATTCTCTATTAGCGGTCGCTTTTTCTTTCTTACAGTTATTTCTGGCATCTATATACCTCTGTCTGTTTGAAATGGACGTATGTCGGTTAAATCTGCGGTACGCATACTGCCTTTGCGCGATGGAAGCTGCACAAGTTGAAGTGAACAATTGGGGAGAGTGGGGCTTGCTATAAAACTTCCCCGTGGGAACATGTGCTTCATTTGCTGTTTTGAACCAATCAGTGGTCTCATGTGCGCACTGTTCAACAGGAAGTGAAAAGATATTTCGCCATGGGGCGTCTGGTGAGATCGCTGATAGCTTCCCAGTCAGCCTTTTTATAATATCTCGTTGTTTTGAGTAATGGCTCTTCTGTTTTGGCTCTAGAGTTTAGCGCGATTTCAACTATTATCACTACACAATCAGCATTTCCAAGTGGGCTGTGGGCATTCGTTACGCAATCATCGGGGACTGTGGTCAGAAACAGATCTAACAGTGATGCGTGTTGTTATTGCTGATAAGAGAAACGGGTTGGAAACGTAACCGCCTGTGATAGGGAATGCAATATAGATAAGCTATATGTTTTGCTACCAGCTGCGTCTGTGTAAGTACAAAATTCAAGCCAGTTGTTGTGGTGGACATTGAAGTCACCAAATACATGCACTTGTGCGCCAGTGTCGAAGGAAAGTGCTGTATCTATACTGTCAGAGACATTGTATTTTATTAAGGGACAGTCCTGGGTCGAGGGAGAGCGGTAGAGAAAATAAAAGTAACTAATGTTATGTTGCATGTTTAGTCTAAAGCACATAAAGGCTTGGTCGTCAGATGCAAGTTTTGTTTCTCTAGTCAAGGGGAGAGTATTTCGAATACCGATTCCAAGCTCGTGCATATGTCTGTCAGAGTCCTTACAGCTGAGTGAGAGATATCCGGGCATATTAAAGTAGTTAGAGGGGATGGAGGAGTGTAGGTTAGTCTCACTTAGTGCTAAGATATCCGGGGTGTTTACTAGAAGAAATGCTTCAACATCATTTAAATTAGTTCTAAGCCCACGGATGTTCGTAAATGCAAGCCTCAAGGGAGGAGGCAATTTGGTTTTGTTTGAGTTTAAGCGTAATTTAGATTGTACTGTCATCATTGTTTTTTTTAATTGTTAGAGTTTCAGTTTAGGTAGGGGTGCGGAATAATTTGTTATGCAGAATACTAGACATGCAATAAAAGTAGACCATCAGCTGACCCTCCATCTACTAGGATTGTGACCTCAGGAAAGCCCACCGGGGATGAGTGCAGGGTCCCTTTCTATGCACGACATTGCACTGCAAATATTCCGATATTATTCAACTGTTGATGGAGCAGCCGCTCTAAGCGCTTCCAAAGTTAGGGCACTGTACTACCAGTCGGGAACAGTAACCAGGAACTGTCAATCCGGTACCCTCAACCCATCAAACGATGGTCAATCCAATCTACCTGTACTGGCATTTTGGCATTCATGAACTCCTAAGCGTCCAATTTAGAGGGGTGGGATGTGTCGGGGGAGGGGTAAACGGCGTTCATTGCCCTAGTCAGGAAACAAGATCGACCACTGAGTGTTTTTGTCGAATCCCTGTGATTCGACCTCTACGCCTGGCTAATAGGCAAAGAAGGAGTATGGAAGCCGGGCGATAGGCAGTTCCTATCTATACCTTAAGCAGTTTAGGTTTGCAGACCGGTAATTTGTTTGAGTCACCAGATCTAGGAAGTTTGTCATCCAAGACTGGAGAGGCCTCCCTCACCTTAGGTTTAGCTTCAGAGTTTTCCTTCCTCTAGATGGATAACCTGGGAAGATCTACGGATCCATCAGCACCGAGAGGGTTTGCCCCACGCCTGGGTCCTAATCCAGGTATTTCTGCAACCCCGCGTGGGTAGTTAATGTTACTAGGTTAGTAGGTAAATGTTATATATCTACTGAGAAATTACACTCCTCAAAGTGATTAAGGGACATTGCTATTTCATTGGTACTGGAGGAGGGGGTGAGTAAAAGTTCATGCAGTGGAAGCAGCTATATTTGCAACAGGTTTGTTGGAGGAGGTATTATACGGTTTAATATTTTTCCTTTAAATTAAGGATTTTTCCCCATATTTTTATGTTGGCTTAGGAATAGAATAACGCGTTACAGGATGTTTTAATATTAAGAATTAACTAAAAATGTGATTGCCCAGGCTTTAGGTATTTTAGATGGCAGGAGGGTTAAGATATATCTTCAATGTAGATACAAGTCACGTCATTTTTGATATAGTTTACAATACATTACAGGTATAATTGGAAGTAAAATGATAAGCTATGTCGTGTTCAGTGTGCATAATAAAGTACATAGGTATATAGGCAGATTTCCAACATATGCGAATATATGGAGGTTGTAGGTATTAAGTATGTTTCCACTTCTAACGGATATATCTTCACCTTTCGTTTAAAAATCATGAAGTTTTATTTTGCATTACAGAGTATCGGTTCAGTTTTTGTATTTATTGCAAAACTAAGGAATAGACAGCTATTGCTATGTAATGTAGATAGATGTAAATCTAAGTAGAGACTAATGAGTATCTATCTGGTTAAGAATAAACTAATGCATGTTTTAGCGATAACAATGTATAGATGTTTAGTGATAATGCTTTCCAGTCGGTCAGCATACGAAGGTAAAGGGCTGGAAGCTAAGAAACACCCTCCACAGCGTCTGCAATGTAAGTGTAGGTGGCAGCAAAGGGAACTAGAGTTGACTGTTAGTTGTTAGGAGAGAATTAACTTACAGAATACAGTAGAATTAATTATTAGAATTTATAATAAAGTAAAGTTTAGTTAGAGAAGGAAAAATGTTTTTTCTTCCTTTGTTTATTTAACATGCAGACCAGACTAAGGCAGTCGTCTTAAAGGTAAAGGATATATTGGATATACGTAGCAAGGAAGAGGGGGTGTTTGTACTGTAATGAGAGAGACTTTTAGTACATGGCACGTCGGAATTCGTAGTTAAAGACAGTCAATTAGGTCAGGCACTAATAATTGGGCATCTATTCTGAGAGACTTTTAGTGACGTATCTAAGATCACAGTATATTTCATGTACAAATATAATTGAAAGTAATGCAAACTAATTTCCGTGGTTTGTATAGATAGCAAGGAAGCTACACTTTCAATACAAGCGAGTTTGTAGTGATTGTAGATATTTAGTATATTACATAGATGAGTCCTATCTTCTAATGTAGGAAAAATAAATCCAGGTTTGTGATGAATTCTGGAATTTGCTTTACATAGACTTTTACTTTATTAATGTAATAAGAGTGAAGCAATGTTTTGTCAGTACGAGGAAGGGATGACGAGTTTCAGCTTTAGGGGATAAAGATGTAAAAGGTTAGATTTAAGTGCATTAGCATCAGTTTTGAAAATAGTCTGGGCTAGAATAATGAGTATAGGTAGTATGCATATAAAAGTTTGCTCATGAGGAAGAAACATACATAGGGGAGTTGGGGCTCGTTGATCTAGTAATCCCGACTCAAGTAATTCTCTTATATTTCATCTGCTCCAGCGTTTACACAATGTGTTAAGGAGAAAAAAAGAAGAGGAAAAAAAGGCTCTTTACAATCATTCACTCGATGGTGGGTTGCCTAGTAAATTTACAAGTTATATCGGGCAGTCATATTAGAAGGTAAGTTATGCGTCGGGGGGTTCCAGATAGTTTAAGATGTTAAGTATCGTACTTAAATAAGGTTTTACTGTCTTCTAACTAAATGAGCATAACGTCTCAAACATAGGTAATGAAAATAAGTAAATAAAACCATATATAACGTACCGGGTCAAAATTGAAAAAAAATATTTAAGTGATATAATAAACTCATTTAAGCAATATAAGTAAACAGAAAAAAAGATTTAAGCAAATATAAATAGGCCTATGAGGAAAAGAATGAGTGAATATTCACCGTGAGAATTTGTTTGGAATAAGTTTTAACAGCCATTAAGGAAGGAAGGAAGGAAGGAAGGAACACGATAAATTCACAAGGGGTAGGGTTGGGAATTTATTCAGTCAATCTAATTCATATTTAATTTTTTTTAATCGCTATAACACCCCCTTGCAATATGATGCTTGTAGGACCCTTAATGTTGGTCGATTTTTAGAATTGATGTTGGTTTGCACCGTCGTTGCGTCCTTCGGGTTCAACCTTTCTTCTCAAACTTATTTTGTTTACTGCATGTTGCTTTAGCACTTTGACGTAATTCAAATGGGCAGGTAAAACACAGGCTTTCCCAATAAGATGTATACACTCTTTAAATTATCTCAACTTACTATATGAATACGCTATGCCACGTTCCCAAGAGATGGAGTACTTCCCACTATCATCATGACGTAAGAGCATATCTTGATAGTCACCTGCGAAACAGATTGTTAGGACAAAGAGGAAGTATCGAGTACTGTCAACGCTTACCAGATTTTTCTATTTTTTGGGTGTTAGTTTGAGGAGCATGTTATGTTCACACCACAAAACAAGCTCCAATGAATGAGTTGAAAACAACCATTGAAAGAAGATGTGTCAACATATAAATTAAACTGATTAGGAACGTTTTCGATTCAATCAGTGAGCGTTGCCAGCTGTTCATGGACCACAATGGCACACAATTTGAACACTTTATTGCATATTAGTAAAATATCAATATTTCACTAAATATATATCACAAAAAAATAAAAATTGTATAACCAAATGACTGCTTTAAGGTTAGTTATTTCCTAAAATTTTATTCAAATTCGTTCGATATTCACAAATAATTTTCAATGTTCATAGCCTTATTGCAGATTTCTGAAAATGTTGTATTAGGGTAAAAAATGTTACATGATAAGGGCCGCCCCCTTTTCATGTAAGTATAAAAATAGAGAGATTTAGTTAAAATGAAAATAAAATAGAATAGACGAAATTCGAACCTCGTAATTTCGGTTTAGAAATAGATTACTCGAGAGAATTAGAAAATGGAATGTAAAAACAAACCATTGTTTAGCTTAGAGATAAAATAGTTTTAAGAAAAGGAATGTGAATTTGTCAATTCTGTTATGAAATTGAATGAGGAATGCAACTATAGGATAATTTAATAAACATGTTTTTAACATATTGGAAATATAGGTTACTTAAAATATAGGTTAAAATTCCTTTTGTAAACAAAAGAAAATGTATTGGATACGCATTTCCAGAACACGTGAAAGAAGACACATGTTTTAACATGTGTATTACGTCATGGAAAATGGGAAGTACTCGATATAGTTAGAAACTTTAAAGTTAAGCTGAGGACGACAGACGACAGTCTGGAGTCCAGAGATGGACAGTCGAACGTCTGGAAGCGAGACGGTCACCTTTGAAACTTAGAATGTAAAACTTTGAATTCCTGACTAAGATAAACACCGACCGGTCGAAGAAGAAATAAACCCATCATGTGTTTTTATAAACGTCATCTTTGTGTTGTAATTCTACCAAAAGGTAAAGTGAAATTGTCATTTTATGTCTTATATATTCTGTGTTTTAAAATGTCTTCACATACACAATGTCTCTACATCTCATATCTACAATGTGAACACTAAGACTGTCTCAGGACTGTCTCCTCAATCTAAGAGCTTCTATTACACTTCTAAGTATGAACATTTTATATATATGAATCTTCATAACACGAACACAGAACGCAATATCTCTCTTAATAAGACTCTATAAGACTCACTTTTAATAATACTTCCTAACAACAATCAATAACACCAACAACAACAATACTCTTCTTTTCTTTCTATCTTCTTCTTCTTCTATAAAAATAAAATGAACTAATTTTTTCCCGTCCGATTTGGACCTTAATAGGATTAAAAAAATCAAGATATTTCATGCAAATATAATATGCACAAACGGCAGAACAATATCTGAGGTGTGTTATAGGCTTATTATTTCTCAAATTCCTCGATAATCTTAGATTTCTATACTTTTTCTGCTGAGAAGTCAGGGCCAAAATCGGTTAAGATCAATGGAAGTGGTAAAATATTTTCTCTCTAATAAATTCCTCCTCCCCCTGCCACCACTTAACACCGTTTGAGGATCGTTCACAAGGAACAGTTGAGAAGAGAACACCGGTTTGGCTTCGTAGTTCTTTCATGTGAAGTTATTTAAAAAAAATCACTAAACTAAGCTGCAGTGCTCTGTGGCGTAGTGGTTAGCGTGCTGGACAATTCACATTATATTTTCACGTTCGCGCCGACCTACCGTAGTCGTTTTTTTTTCCTAAACAACTGGAATGGACTTTTCTTGGTGGCCGAACTGTTAACGTTGCAGATGTTTTTTTTTTGTTTTTTTCACACTTTATTTTCCTACTTTTACTCATGACTCCGGGTTGATCCTTCCTACTTACCTACCATAACATTTTTTAAAACTCCCCCCCATCCAGGAAACAAACACTCGGGCAACGCCGGGTACCCCCGCTAGTAATAATAATAATAATAATAATAATAATAATAATAATAATAATAATAATAATAATGAAACCACCTATATAACAAAAATACAATGACTGATCACGAAGACTACTTTTTATTATATTTTTCTGTAAAAGAGCAACAAACAAAAGCCCATCCAACATGCGAAGCTTCAAATAAATAAATTATTTATCGCCATATCCACCGTCTTTTGTAAATAACTTTAAACAACCTTTTGTCCACCGAAGAAGTCACTTGTTTGATCTAAAAAGGAGTTATGCCTCTGGCTACATCAACTACTTTCCTCCACGGGGCATATTTTGAAGTAAATTGCTCTCCTCCCTCATAAACACCTCCTTTCAATATTGACCAGAGATGTTCAATGAGGTTAAGATCCGGACAATACGGTGGCCAGCTCATGACGGTTTCTCCAAAAAAGCCCATAAATTCAAGGAAGGCTGCAACCGCTCTTGCAGAATGAGATGGTGTATTATCATGAAAAAAAAAAGCGACGTGACAATAGTAGGTCATCTAGCCATGGTGACAAATGTTTATCTAAAAAGGTCGTGTACGCATTGCTGGTAAGTTTTACACCCTCTGGAACTCAAATGGTCCAACCAACTTATCTCCAATGATTCCCGCCCAAAAGATAATGTCTCCACCTCCTTGTTAGCGATAAACCTTGTAAGGAGTTGGAGTTCCGTTCGAGTTCCAAACTTTGGCCCATCCATACAGTCTGTCAAGAGTAGCACGTCTCTCATCTGTAAATACGACACGTTGGAAATCCATGTTTATGTAATTTTGTGCCCAAGCCAGTCGTTTTCTCCTATGTTGTTTGCTGAACGGAGGCCTTGAAATGGTTTTGATGTTTCTTGCCATCTCATTCAACACATTACATCGGATATGCGTAGATCTTGGAGCGATTCCAGCTCTTGCAAAAATGGAAGCACTAGTGCTGTTTGGGTTTCGGTTGACTTCCCAACGAATTTTCCGAATAAAATGATGCGAAAGGTTCCTCCTAGTGTCCTTATCCCTTCTGGATTTGCTGGTGTGGTTGTTCACGAATGAAGCGAAACTTCTTGGATTCCTTTCCAGCTCCATAGCTAAATCTTTGATGAACAATCCTTGTGCGAGTCCAACAACAATCTTTTTCTTTTCGATAATCGCCTCCTGAAGTCCAACATAAACAAATTCCTGATGAACCGCTCCCTTAAGTAAGACACTTTATCAAATATCCATTACTAACGATTACTACGATATTATCCCATTGATAACTGTAAACGACATAACATTTTATCCCCGTGTGGCTTCCGGGTCTTGATAAGTGGTGACTACCATGTAAAAACATATATGGAAATTAGCTAGATCTTTTGCAGATGAATACAATTCCACGACCCATATATAAGAGAGTAGTATTTTGCTTTTAAATAAATAGAATAAAGTGTTTTAATATAATTATCACTAAACAACCCCCCTCAAATTTATATTATATATATAGAGAGAGACAGTATGTGTATGTGTGTGTTTATGTGTACGTATGTGTTTATCTTGTCGGAAAGAGGTTAAACCCTCTGTGTTATTTCAATCATAAGCAAAAAAAAAAAAAAATTCATCGAAGGTTTCCATTTTCTCTGATTTCTTTGTTTTGTGATTTTTCTGTTTTTCTCGGTTTCCGTTTATCTTGACAGCGTTCATTTAATATTGATAATGTGGTTTTCAAAAGAGTTTTTAATGGCGTAAACAAACACATAAGATCTTGTTTATGCTGTTTCATCAATCGCTGGAACAATCGGAAAACGAGAGTAATAAATACCGCATGATGCCAGAGAGACGGAGTCAAACATTAGAAAACAATAGAGGATTGGACCAATCGCCAGAAAGTTATCAGTAATCAGGTCATTGGGTGCTTGAATTACAAATTTACGCTAAACCTTATAATATGGATGTTTTCAAACATGCTTAAAATAAAGGGCCGACATGAAAGACCTTGCACCAGTCTATTTAGGTAAGTTCGCGAATTCAGCCTTTTGTAAGCAGCTTATCCTAATTATTTTTCGTATTATGACTATTATTCTCATCTTGGCTACTTTCACAACGTTTCGGCCGATGCAACCTCCAACCATCTTCAGGTGTATTCACAATTTATTTTATTGGTGAAAACCAAACATTTTTTCACTATTCAGCAATAACATCCAGTCTGAATACACCTCAAGATGGTCGGAGGTTACATCGTGGGAAAAACAACCAAGATAAGACCATTGTGGGAAAAACAACCAAGATAAGAATAATAATTCAAATAGGAAGATGCTGGGGTAAATTAGGTACGGGAGATCTTGGAACTTATACTCGAGTGGCCCCCTGGCCTTGATAAGTAGAAACTCCTATGTTAAAAAATGAGATAGACTTTGCGCTATTTGCGTTTTTGATTTTAACGGCTGTGTTCGTTGGGAAAGCAAAAAAAAAAAACGAAACAAACATTTATTCACTATTCACCATTAACATATAATGTGAATACACCTTAAGATAGTCGGATGGTTACATCGGTCGAAACGTTGTAGAAAAACAACCAAGATGAGAATTATAGTCAAAATAATATAACAAATAATTATCCATCGTCATCTCAAAAATATATATTCATCTTATCAGTTTTTCCTATTTTTAGGTTATTATCAAAAGCAAAAAAGAGTTAAACTACTTTATATAACAGGTTTCATGATGTAATATACTGTTTTGTTTTTAAATCCCCGAAACAGTGTTTCATGGTAAACAACTGATGATCCCTTGAAAAATAAATTATTGGTATTATAGTACATTCGAGAGCGAGTTGATGCAGTGATTGCAGGTGATTAAATGACTTACTGACTAGATGGTTTTCTAACGAATGATAAAAAATATTTTTTATATAGTTTTAAAGGTTAAAAACTTCCAAGACTATATATATATATATATATATATATATATATATATATATATATATATATATATATATATATACAATAAAATATAAAATAAAAATTACAATTAAATTCACCAAAATGATCCAGGATGATAACACTAAATTATATTATAAATATTAAAGAATTAATATTTACAAAGTAATCTCAACCAGATGTAAATGTTCGATAAAACCAAATAGGAGATACAGCTTATAATAAGAGCAAATAGTTAATAAAAAATGTTAAGAACACTTTGAATAAGAGTTAAAAACATATTTAATCTGAAAAGGAAACACTTAATAAGTGGATAGTCCTTAATCCGTGGAGTTTTGAAGAAATACTTCCCTTCTCATCAGAGAGTAGAAATTAGCAAAATGCGGGATCGGATTTTGCATACAAAAGTATTTGATGAAACTGCAAGTAATTAAAAGATCTTACTTAAAACAAAAAGTGAAGCAGAGGGAATATGGTGAAGAAAAAGGTTATTTTACGGGAATGGATAGTTCGGTGAAAGGTAAAATATCCAATGAGAGTAAAATCCAAAAATGTAAATCCAAGAAAGTGAATTAAATTTCCATTCGCACAAGTAAAATCACAGGGAAATCGCGTTATTGGAAGATGGCCTAAAATAATCCAAAAGGCCGAAATCCGTGGAATAATTCACAAATATGTACAAGGAAAAGGGATAAAATTCCAATAATATTAATAAAAGAAAAATAAGATATGCGTTTAACACGGCCGCCGAGACAAAGTGTAATTAAAAAAAAAAATGATTTGTGAATTATTCCACGGATTTCAGCTTTTTGGATAGATTTAATATGTTTTTAACTCTTTTTCAAATTGTTTTTCACACCTTTTATTAACTATTTGCCCTGTAATATATATATATATATATATATATATATATATATATATATATATATTAATTTATAAAATATATATAGCGATTAAGCTACACTGAATATTCTGCTTTTCATCCACTATAGGATTCGTCAGCCTTATGCGCGAATTCTGTGGTTGTTTCTCGTTTCTATATATGTTGAGTATTTTGGCTAATAAACATCCTCAACATATATAAAAACGAGAAACAACCACAGAATTCGCGCATAAGCCTGGCGAATCCTATAGTGGATGAAACGCAGGATATTCAATGTAGCTTAATCGCCATATATATTTTATAAATTACTAACTAGCTCTACCTACGTATTGAGCACTTTTGAAGTAAATACTTAAAGTTTACGCATAAATCTATACTTTCGTATATTAATTTTATGTGAGTAAATGAAGTAATTATATATATATATAAGGAATTTAGGAATTTAAAATTTGTGATTCTGAATCAATATCCAATTTCCCTTCTTCTATGTAGCTAAAATGATTTAAAAACTTTAAAAACATTTAATTTTATTTTCTGTGTTTATATCCTTAAGGAAATTATGTACAAACATAATATTTGTTAATAATATTTTGTAAGCCCGATAATCACTGGATTTGCACACCAGTAGATTTATTGTATTTTATTATTCTGTATATATATATATATATATATATATATGAGCAAAAATATAATAAAACATGTTGTAAAACACTTTGAAAAAGAGTTAAAAACATATTTTATCTAAAAACGAAACACTTGATTAGTAGATAGTCCTTAATCCGCGGAGCCTCGAAGAAATACTTTCCTTCTCATCAGAGGGTAGGAATTAGCAAAATGCAGGATCGGATTTTGCATGCAAAAATATTTGATGAAACAGCAAGTAAGTCTAAGATCTTACTTGATAACAAAAAGTGAAGCAGAGGGAATATGTTGAAGAAAAAGGTGATTACACGTGAATGGATAGTCTGGTGGAAGATAAATAATCCAGTGACGGTAAAATCCAAATATATAATGTTGTGGTTGCAAGGTTGAACAATAATTAGTAAGGAAATACAATGAAGACGCAAACAACAAGATAACGCAATAATAAGTGTATTAAAGAAAAGGTATATTTACAATATGTACAAATGACGGTGTCGAGTCAAGGAGTCTTGGTGGGAGGACATGTACGCTCTTCGGCGTCACTTCTGGTGGCATTTGAGTAAGACACACCAAGGCCAACCTAGGCTTGCCATTTATAGTGTTATGTTATTCGCATATGCAAATAAGTGGTTGCCACCACAACATATAACTTCAAGAAAGT
Source organism: Euprymna scolopes (assembly GCF_053919585.1). Taxonomy (NCBI): domain Eukaryota; kingdom Metazoa; phylum Mollusca; class Cephalopoda; order Sepiida; family Sepiolidae; genus Euprymna; species Euprymna scolopes. The sequence continues at coordinate 96,815,473 of NC_136503.1, read as the reverse complement.
GAATTGAATTTCCATTTGCACAAGTAAATCCAAGGAAATCCTTTAATTGGAAGATGGTCCAAAATAATCCAAAAGCAGAAATCCATGGAATAATTCACAAAAATGTGTATAAGGGGAAAAAAGGAGAAAAATTCCAATAATATTAATAAAAGAAAAATAAGATATGATTTTCACTCTACTGCCGAGACATAAATATCTGAGATAACTTTATAAATATTAATTCTTTAATATATACATTATACTTTAATTTTACCATCTTTAATCATTTTTGTAAATTTAATTGTAATTTTTATTTTATATAAATATATATATATATATATATATATATATATATATACGTATGTATAATATATATATGTATACGTATATATATATATATATATATATATATATATATATATATACACGAGGTACGTTAAATACGTTTTCAGACTGTTTTTGAATAGTGAAGATTCTTTATGTTATTGATATACATCTTATGAAATGCTTGACCAATTTTTACGATTCAAGGTTCAAATTAGCAGCTAAAAAAGAATTGGAATACAGCATGCTATAGCCTGATGTTCACAACTGGTGGATTCCAAAAATGCAGTCTAGGTGTGCGGATACTTTAGGATAATGATATGCAATAAAAATCTGTTTTAAACGGAGGAAATGCCACAAAACCTATTAAATGCTTCAGACTGATTTTGAGCCATATTGCATGAATCAAACGTCAGTTGTACAATAGCATAAGCGATCTAAGATAGCAGATCGTTTGTGGGGGTGATAAGAATCTTGGAAGAGTAAAGAAGTAAGAACACCAGAGTTGATTGGTCAAATAAAGAATTTCATCGATAAAGACCGTCGTTTGTCAATAAAGCCAATAAATGCAAAGTTTCATGTCAGTGTGAAAAATGTACACACAACACAATTATTCACAATGAAAGTGAAGATGTGACAGATTTCCGGGTTTTTTTTTTCAGGGATGTTTAGAGATAATCAGCAATAAAAACGTTGTTATGACATTAGAGAGATGGTTCAGGTAAGCAATTAAAATTCTGCAGTTCTTGATGCTCTGGTCACCTGTGACAAAAGCTAGAGACCAAGAGAGAAAGAGAGTTCCCAGTGGAAGCATGCTGGCTTTTCCGGACACGAGAAACCCAAACATAGCTCATCTACCCAGAAACCTGTGATGATCCTTTTTGTTTTTTAACAGCATAGGCATAATATACAGTTTTGATTTTCTCGTGTAACAAACTTCGCGCCAATCTTCCGCCTCTTCAGTTCCTCGCGAATATTTGTGTATACAGTTCCAACACTGATATCAAACTGTGCACTTATTGGCTTCTATCAACAAAGGACGGTCCTTATCCGTAAAATCCTTTATTTGGCTAATCAACTCTCGTGTTATGACTTCCTTGCTCCTCCCACGCTTCTCATCATTCCTCACAGAATACCCGCCATCTTTGAATCTCTTATGCTACTCCATAACTGATGCTCCATTGATGCAAAATGGTTCCGAAGCAGCCTGAACAATTCCATACGTTTTTGTGTCATTTGCTCCGAGTTTAAAACAATTTTTTTGCATATCCTTTTCTAAAGTGTCGCCACGTCCAGATTGCATATTTGAAATTCGTCAGCTGTAACACCCAAGCTTAAATAGGGTGTATTCCATTTTCTGCTGTAGCTTTTTTTATCTGAACCTAACTTCGTAAAAATTGGCAAGTCATCTCATAATATGTATATTAATAATATACTTAATTTTAAAGAATCTACAACAATTTAAATGCCTGTGCAAAACAAGTCTGGAAACTTATTGAAGACACCTTGTAACATGTGTTGCTAGATTTTTTGGAAGGTTTAAACATAAATAATTTATCTTAAAATGTTTATTTCGCTCCGATAATGTTCTTTCTATTTCTACTTTTACAAATACCCAGTACATTAATTGTCAAGCTTAGTTGGTATTGCCCGGATAAAATAAGTAACATTATTTTCATAATATTCTGGCCGATAAGACTTTCAACTTCTTCAGAATATGGCGTAACAAACAAAAATATAAGTAGCTTCTCTTTCAATTTTCGGATTTTATAATCACGCCCACATCCCTTTATTTTCTTTTAATGTTGATAAGTTTCTTTCAATTGTATGGTTTTAGAGTGAGATGAATTCAAACATTGACGTAATAATTGCACGAATTATTCTGCGCTACGAAACAGGTGTTGTCAAGAATTGTGCATTTCATCGTACGTAAAGAAAGAAAAGTTAAGGTCGTCAATATCTAGAAATTTTGAATATAGATTTCTGTCATTTATTTATGTCTTCTATAGAGTTACATCGACGCTAATAAATTAAAAGACTTGTATAAATAAAAAGGTGACATATAACTGAATAAATATATTTCCCCATCAATATGTAAATATATAGAAAGTGGAACGATTAATTTGACGCCCTAAAGAAAAAAAAACACTACAGCAGTATTTTAAAACTTTTACTGAAAAAAAAATAATCTCTGGAAACTTGATTACGTAGTAGAGCTGACATCTATATAATGTAGCTGCTTTCAGCCTCAGTTTCCGCCTCGATACGTGTCTGGAACTAGGAGCATGTTTTTTAATAAGCACCGGCGGAGCCAGGCGAATACTTTACGGATGGTTGCGATCAGGCTAGCTTTTGTGCTGTAGAGTGTCATGTTGGTGATATTCTTTACGTATGAACAAACGAAGTGGTTCAGCGGGTTAAGGTCGATGGAAAAAGGGGCCAGTGAGAGCAAGAGACAAATTCGTAGCACACCTTCTGGAGCCAAGCTTGAGTATTTCTGGACGTGGACCGACGCAGAGTACTGCTGCGACACCCAAGGTCTGCCAGCGGCCATCTGATTGCACCAGGGGTTTGAGCACACTATTCAGCACATCCAAGTACCCTTATGTGTTGCCTTTCATACCTTCGAAAATGTTAGGAAGCATGCTGTCGCCCTCAGTTTAAACCAGATAAAGATAATAATCGTGGGTCGTCCTGGTACGTGGTGGGTGTTATTAGTAATGAACGTATATTCTGTATTGTTGTTGTTGTTCGTCTTAAAGGAGTCGTAGTGAGAGATTAGAGTTTTAGGAGTATTCATGTGTTGAGTGTTCATATGTCTTAAGATGTTCATGTTGTAAGACATAGCATATTAGAGACATAAACAGGTATATATAAAGAGAGAGACAGTTCTGTATGAAAGGGAGTGTTTCTATTAATATTGATACATATATTTCTTACCTATTTTTGAGAGGATCATTTTCACAAAGTTCTTATAACATAAATGGACAATACCTTTTCTGTTGAATAACAACACGGAGACGCAGATACACAAAGATGATGACGTTTATTTCTTCTTCGACCGGTCGGACATGATTTTGTGTTTCAGGAATTCAAAGTTGTTACATAGTTATTTCATAACCTCGTCGCTTCCCAGAGGGTGTCTTGACTTTAACAGAGGATCGGTCTGAACCTCTCTGCTTCTCTGCACTGACTGATCTAATTCCCTCTAACTAACTTTGAACTCTTTCCTATATTGAGAAATCACATGTATGTCTGGTCAACGTGGCTATAACTCACGTGTTATCAACATGCGCGATTTGCACGTTTTGAAACCATTTCTGACGACCAGGAAATTTCCCATCCTCTTTGTTGTTTTACAAAGGAATTTAACCTACTTGTCTAATTCTGTAACCCATATTTTATTATGCACTCTTTCTAAGAATGTGAATAGTTTCCAGCCACATTTTTATTAATTGAATATTTTAACAGAATCAACAATTTACTGGACATTCCATTTATAATAACATTCTGTGTTTATTTTAACTTATGATTGGCATTTTCAATTCAAAATCTAGCTTCGCAAGTTCGAATCCTGCTCAATACTATTGCAGAGCAAATATGTGTTTTATTTTTTTTATTACCGATTTATCTGTTTGGTTACATATGCTTCAGATGTTGGACCATGTTTATGATCCAACAGCCTCGTCAAACCTTACAGAAGTATTGTTAGTATTGGAAAAGGTTTTTAGAAGAAATACGAAAGAAGAAAGGGGGTTGAGGTAGGAGATAATAAAGGGGAGGGAGACGGGTATTGACAATATTTCAGTTTTTAAGGTTAAGATACATTAGATTGTATTGTGTGTGGGGGGTAGCAGATTCAAGAAGGTCTGGTTGGAGATATGTGGATATAGGGAGGTGGAGATGGAGGGAGGATGGTAAAGAAAAATGGGAGGGCCTAGGTAGTTTCAATTTTTAGGTTTTAAATTTTAACTGCCTTTTGCTTGTTCAGCAAGGTATATTAAGGAGATGAGAGAGACAGAGAGAGCGAGAGGGAAAGAGAGGGAGAGCGAGAGGGAAAGAGAGAGAGAGGGAAAGAGAGAGAGGGAAAGGGTTAGTGTAGATGTCATGTTTTTGACAAGTACAGGGTTCATTTAAAATTTCGTAGTCGCTATACGTCGACTTGTTCATTTCAGTTTACAATGGGTTGTTTTTTATACATACGTTAACGCACGCGCAAATACTCATACATACATATACATACATATGCACATTTCTACACATTCATTGCTAATTCCTACCCTCTGATGAAAAGGAAAGTATTTCTTCGAAACTCCGCGGATTAAGGACTATCCACTTATCTAGTGTTTCTTTTTCAAATAAAATATGTTTAACCCTTTTTCAAAGTGTTTTTCAACATGTTTTATTAACTATTTGCTCTTATATATATATATATATATATATATATATATATATATATATATATATATATATATTTAAAGTGATGGTTGTGTAGTTCCAACTAGAGAAAAAAAGTATATTTAAAAGAGTGTAGCCATCAACAATTGTGGGTTTTTTTAAAAAGGTTTTCATCCTATTTTTATTTTAAAATATTTTTATAACGCGTTTCCAGCTTGGGGTGTGCTCTCTTCAGATGTTTTCGTAAAAAGTTTTTCTTTAAAATGAGAGTCTGTAGAGTTATTTTTACCTCCGCTGATACTAAATGTGTTTTTCAGAGTGATATGTGGTCTCAGACATTCTGACTCCAACTGTAAGTGTTCAAAGTGTCCGGTCAAAGTTAGATTCAAAGAAGGGTTTTTGGTCCATTTGGTGAAGGTTTTTATGTGTTTTTTAGGGTTCTTCTTAAAGACTTTCTTTCCCCATGTATAGCACACACTCATACACAATCACACACGCATACATATACATTCATGTACATGTACACATGCATACGCACACGCACGCAGGCACACACACATACACACACGCACATGCATAGAAATATATGTAGGAGCATACATATATACATACCCACCTACACACTCACACACGTACTCACACACATCCACCACTAACACGTCAATTATTTTTATTTTTTCATTTTTATATTTATATATATATATATATTTACCCTTTTTTCCCTATATATATGTATGTATATATATATATTTTAGGTTCACAAACTGTTTTTATTTCCAGAAGCTAGTTATAATTTAGTGTCTTTTCCCCTCCCCAACTTATGCTAATAAGGAGACGATATAAAAAAAAAATTCATTTATTTCTCGCTGGTTTTATTTGTAAATATCGAATGAAAAAAGGATATCGTTTCCGAAACGATAGTACATATAAATTTGATACTGTTATATTTCCTCCTATAATACTTGATTGATACTTTCACAGTTATTAAGCTCTCGCCCTTTATAACATGCATATATATATATATATATATATATATATATATATATAGTAATGTGATTGATAATTTAAAAATCAAATTATAATTAAATTAAAAATCAAATTATAATAAAATTAAAAATCCGTTTAATAAAAAGGAACAAAAACAAAATTGATTTTGTTGTTGTTCCTTATGAAACGGATTTTTAATTTAATTATAATTTGATTTTTAATTTAATTATAATTTGATTTTTACATTATCAATCACATTACTAAATATTAAATTAGCTCTAGGATATTTACCTATCGAGCTTATTATATATCTAAATTACAACGAGCACTTTTTTCCTGTATTTTTATTTAACTAGTAATTTTACTATTACATTAAAATACACTCTGCTCTTTAGACTATTGTTCTAATCTCCTTTAAATATATATATATATATATATATATATATATATTTGTATATTCCATCTCTTTTGCCTGAAGACGTAGTTTCCCTATTAACGGGGGTTATAAAACTATGTACACATATATGTAGCACTTAATGGCTGTATAAATAAATTTATTATACAAGCTCTGTTTACTCATTGAGCACTTTTTGCTAAACACATGTTTTTTCACTGGATGTACTTCTAGAAATTTTAGCTACACTGCCATAAAATATCGTCGTCGGCCGATTTCTCGTATCCCAGAATTTCAGTTTCCTCTTCCCTCAGTGTTTGGATCGAAGATGGCTTCTCAGACCAATCTGAACGTGGAATTTGCATGGGCAGAGAAGGCAAGCAATGCTTGGCAGGGGGCGTTGTTGTTCAGCACGATTCTTCCTTGCTTGCCTCTTGATCTCCACCAGTCTTCTTCTTTCTGCCTCGTATCCTTTGGTATCATGTATGACGGATTGGCGCCACAGGCACCGATCTTGAAATGTTGTTTCCCAGATGTGAAGATCAAATCCGATGTTTTTTAGGGTGGATTTGAGTTGGTCCTTATGTCGCAGTAGAGGGCGGCCAATAGGTCTTTTTCCTGTGGCTAGCTTAGAATACAGGGTTTGTTGAGGGAGCCTGTTTTCATCTATTTTGAGGTTTTGCCCCAACAAACGGAGTCTGTGCCTCATGGTGGTTACCTCAACACTACAGCTGTATGCTCTCTCAAGAACGCTTGTGTTGGTTACATAATCATACCATTTAATGTGATCACTTTGCTCATGTCTCACACCCATACAAAAGCGTAGGTATAACAATCGCGTGGTATACCATGAGTTTAGTTTTTATTGAAAGATGCTTATTATTGAAGACGCGCTTCGTCAGTTTACCGAAAGCTCCATAGGCGAAACCAATTCGGCTTTCTATTTCATTTTCATTTGATCACTTTTAAGTTATTATGCTACCAAGATATCGAAAGTGATCTACTTGCTCAAGAGGAGTGTCATTTATGTGAATGCTTACGTCCTGTAAGATGGTATTGGGTACTAGTTGTACTAACACTTTTGTCTTACCAATATTAACAGAGAGACCGAAGCGATGGTAGGCTGCCGTGTAGTTGTTTATGGATCTCTGGATGTCTTCCTTGGAATGGCTAAGAACCAAGTTGTAATCTGCATATTGAAGCTCTGCGATGTGTTAGAATTTCACAAGGTTTTGAAATATTAGTATAGAAGGCTTGAAAAGTCCCCCATCATAACGGTACCTAATGTCCACCTCCAATCTAACTATATATCTATAAAAGTGAACGTGTCTGTGTGTCTGTGTACATTTTCCTTCGCAATAACTGTTAATTTTTAGTCTACAGACTCGAAATTCGATATACAGGGTACTGAGATTTGGGAAAATCTGTGTTCGGTTTTCGGCCAGCAATTTAGCTGTTAAGAGGTCAAAGTTCAAGGATTTGACCTTTGAGAACTCTACCAAACTCCGACAATTTTTAGTCTAAGCACTTAAAATTTTAGATATAGGTTCTTTGGATATGGATCTAACTTAATAACTTGATTTGAGCCCAAAACAATAAATTTTAAGAGGTCATAATAGGGGTCAAAGTTTAAAAAATTTACCTTTTTTTTGTTGCTCAGCATAAACCTCCAAATACCCGGGCAACGCCGATCTTCCATGCTATCTCTCTCTCTCTCTCTCTCTCTCTCTATATATATATATATATATATATATATATTTATATATGTGTGTGTGTATGTGTGTGTGTGTGTGTATCATACAAAATTACTTAGCATACTTTTTTATTTCTGTGCGTGTTTTTTTTACTTCGTAAATAGCATTATTTTTTTTGTAAGAAAATGTTCTTCAATTCTTTTGGGAGCGATTAGCAGTTGCACTCATGATATTTTTTATATATTATGTAAGTAAATATTCAATTTCGCACTTTAGCAAACATTTTAATTTCTGACACTCTCCATTGTTTACAAGAAAAAAAAGATAATGGCCGCGGGCGGACTGCAATATTGGCGCGAAGTCGAAAATCAATACTGAAATTAGATGATCGTTTCGTTTGGCAGAAAAATAAAAAATAAAAACATAAATATAATTAAGAAAATAAAACGTAATCGTAAAGAATGCCCATCCAGAGAACAGAGGTTCCGAATATTGACGAAGAATCGCGAGCTATTTCCTCAGATGAGCGAATCAGTTTACAATTTGAAAGCGGCTTAAAATTGTAAAATGACAGACGGCACTAAGTATACTAAAGGTTAGGGTTAGCATTAAAATAATTTTTACTTCTAAAAGAAAAATAAAATAGAAAAAAAACAGTAAAGAAGGCGTCTTTCAAATAGTTAGTTGCTTCAGCAATTTCCGGGCGGATTTGGCATTTTCCGTGGAATATCAAAACTGATTACATAAATATGAGCACAAATACTCTGGAACAACAACAACAAACTTCTATATATAAAATGTACTTTGTGGCTGTGTGTGTGAGAAATCGTTCCCTATTGATTTCAAAACGACTAAGCCGTTTTCTTAAATTTCACACACGTGTAACTCATGTGCCTGAGAGTGTTTCTAGATAAATCTTGTATCGGAATACCTCTTATAAGTATCAAAAATCGATAATCGAAGAAATCTGATTAAAGAAAAAACAGTCCAATTGTGGTCAAATTTAACACTAATGCAGTCTACCAAAATAATTGCATTCAAGAAGTTTTATCACCACGCAAACAGAATGGCTTGGCCTATAAAATCAACAATGGGTTCTTTGATAAGACAGAGGCGCTTCTGTCTAGAGTATAATTGGACCATTGCATTTGACTTTTGTATTTTAAACTTAATTTAAGTCATTTAAACTTAATTTAAATCATACAAGTAATGTGAAAAAATCAAGACTAGGTTCTCTACAGTGCAATGTAGACTACAATGAATTATGAACTAAGTCACTACGAGGAGGCATGTGAAGCTTCCTCCCAGTGCACAGCCGTGAGTTCTTGACTAGAGCAGGCAATAAATTGTTAAAACCCCCCGCCTTGAAAACAAAGTAAATAAAGGTTATTGTGGGTGGGCACTGCTGTCCCTGGTAATAAGCTTACACTGGCGGCCGTGGCCCAAATGAAATGACTTTCACTGTCGGACATTTTTTTTTCTAGTCGAAGCTAGGGGAAGCCAGTGTCTGTGATTGTCAATAATGATGGTTACTGGAGATTCGTGTTGGCTCCGGGCGGTAACCTGCTGGTACTGACTCATTATAAAGAAAGTATTTAAGAACGTTCGGTTGAGCGAAAACTAAGGTACATAACTGACTTCTACCGATGACAGAATCATTCAAATCAGACAGCGTTTATCTTGTCGTTATACTGCAAGCAATTTATTCTAAAAGTAGTTCTAGCACATTTTCTTGTGTTTGATTACATTTTATGTTAGTTCTGTGTGTGTGTAAAGAAAGAGTTAGCAATGCGTATTTAAATGCCAATAATTCATAAACTTTTTGTTAGAGCTCACCGTAGCAAAATTGTTAGGGTTGCAGTGATTAATTTTTAAATTTTGAGCGATTATCTATACCTTAAATACATATCATATACTTTGTTTTTACTTATGCGTTTATGTAAACATGCTGAATTGTTCAAAATAACTTACCAGTATTTATGTAACACCAGGATAATTTTAAGGTTAGCAGATGTCAATTTTTTTTTTCAGCGATTAATACATTTTTATTTGTTTTTGTAGCACGAATGCGTCCTGTAGAAAAGTTTTCTTTATTACAGCATTTGTTATTAATTTGTTATGTTAAGTACGCAATAGTTGCAAAACAATAACCCATATTTACCTTTCTGATTTGTTTCTAAGTAACCCGTTCTTAACATGGGGAGGTGGCGTGTTTATACTATGAAGAGCTAAACCAGAAAAACTAAATTTTTCAAGAGCGTTTTAAATGTAATAAGCAATGAATGGAATTTTTTAAAATTACATTTTAACCCCAAACAAGGCACATTGCCACTGTGGTGTAGGGGGCTACTATCAGGGGCAGCAACTACTGGGGCACTATGTTGGGATTTGGGCAGCAAGATGTCGGTTCACGTTACACTTGAACTTCTGTATGTCAGTGCAGTTGGGGAAGCTGACTTGAATGATTCTGTCGTCGGTAGAAGTAAGTTATCTACCTCTGTTTTCGATCAATCGAACATTATTAAATACTTTCTTTACAATCAGCAAGTACCTGCATGTTAACTCCCCAAACCAACACGAATCTCCAGTAATCAATAGTATTGACAATCACAGACACTGGCTTCCACTAGGTTCCACTAGAAAAAATGTCCGACAGTGAAAGCCATTTCATTTGAGCCACGGCCGCCAGTGTCATCTAATTTCCAGGGACGGCAGTGGCCACCTACTAATAGCGGAGACGTATTGACTACTACTACTACTACTACTACTACTAATACTACTACTACTAATAATAATAATACTAATAATACTAATAATATTAATACTAATTCTAATAACATTAATAATAATAATATTAATAACAATTATTATTATTATTATTTATAATAATAATAATAATAATAATAATAATAATAATAATAATAATAATATAATTTTTTAAAATTATTAAACATTTGAATATTTTTCCGTACATAAAAGTTATCCATGGGCATGGATGTTTCCAGGTATCACCTGTAGTAAGCATGGAACTCGTTACAGTCTGGTTGTTTGTTGGTTGCTTTTGTTTTACGGCATATCAACCCTTTTCAGGTTATTTAATGCCGAATCCAAAGATTTTGAAGAGAACATTTTTAATTAGAATAAATTTGTTGTTTTCAAGTCGGTTTCTATTTAACCTATAGTTGGGACCCTAACAGGTAGTACCACTCCGGGTAAGAGTGGACCTGGGAGCAATGGCAATCAAAGGGTGGCTTCACACGCCTCACCACTGGATATAGTTTAAGGTAATATGCAGGACCAGTTAGAGTCTGGTGTTTTAGCACTGGATTACTACACCTTTTTTTATTACATTGCTACTTTGGTGTAGGGGGCTACTATCAGGGGCAACAACGACTGGGATACTATGTAGGGATTTGGGCAGCAATATGTTGGTTCACGTTGCACTTGAACTTCTGCACGTCAGTACAGTTAGGGAAGCAGGGACCTGGAATGGAATTCCAAAGTCTAGCGGTTCTGATGGAGAAACTACTGGAGTAGAAAGATCTTCTACATCTAGGGATCTCTACTGTGTGGGGGTGGGATTTAGCTGCCTTTCAGGTTTGTCGAGGGTGTCTACGTCGTGGGGGCACAAGTGTCTGCAGTTCGTCAGAGCATCCCCCATTAAAATACTTGTAGAACAGGCAGAGGGATGCAACGTTTCGTCGATGGGACAGAGGCTGAGGCTTAGATGCCAGTTCAGGGCCTATCAGGTTTGCGACTCTCTTTTGAACCTTGTCAAGGAGCGAGAGACTAGTAGCATGTTTCCTTATCAATTTTTATACACGATTGTTATCGCTAAAAAAAACAAAAAAAAACGAATGTTGATTTATTAACTTCTTTATTAGAGATTCTGATGTATTTTTTTTTGTTCCCTGATCGTTTTTTTAAGCGAAGTTACCTGCCCATTATTTCTGATATAGTCGTCCCTAATTGTGGACGCATAATGTGTTATTATCAATTGTTTTTATTTATTAAACATTTGAAGATTGCTGATTAATTTATCTATGTGCGAACTATTATCCTCATCCTCATAGTTGTTGTTTCACGACGTTTTGGCCAACTACTTCTCTTGTCTCCATCAGGTCGTTAACCGCAACGAGATAGAAATGCCGTGTCTCTAAACTGTATCTTCAGTAATTACTGCCTTCAATAGTTTTTGTGGTCTCACTGCGTTTTAACCTACGAATCATCTGGTCGGCTTGGAGTAGAACTGAAACCACTATATTAAAACAATGCTTACCTGGAACTCTATGCACTAAAGTGCGATCAATGTTTACGCTATCCACTAAAGTGCGATCAATGCTTACTCTATTCACTAAAGGGCGATCAATGCTTACTATATCCACTAAAGTGCGATCAATTCTTACTCTATCCACTAAAGGGCGATCAATGCTTACTCTATCCACTAAAGGGCGATCAATGCTCACTCTATCCCCTAAAGGGCGAGCAATGCTTACTCTATCCCCTAAAGTGCGATCAATGCTTACCTGGAAATCTATTCACTAAAGGGCGATCAATGCTTACCTGTAACTCTCTACACTTAAGGGCGATCAATGCTTACTCTATCCACTAAAGGGCGATCAATGCTTACTTGGAACTCTATCATCTAAAGTGCCATCAATGCTTACCTGGAACTCTTTCCACTAAAGGGCGAGCAATGCTTACCTGGAACTCTATCCACTAAAGTGCGATCAATGCTTACTTTATCCACTAAAGTGCGATCAATTCTTACTCTATCTATTAAACGGCGATCAATTCTTACTCTATCCACTAAGGGGCGATCAATGCTTACTCTATCCACTAACTAGAGATCAATGCTTACCTGGAACTCTATCCACAAAAGGGCGATCAATGCTTACTCTATCCACTAAAGGGCGATCAATGCTTACCTGGAACTCTATCCACTAAAGGGCGATCAATGCTTACTCTATCCACTAAAGGGCGATCAATGGTTACTTTACCCACTAAAGGGCGATCAATGGTTACTGGAACTCTATCCACTAAAGTGCGATCAATGCTTACCTGGAACTCTATCCACTAAAGGGCGATCAATGCTTACTCTATCCACTAAAGGGCGATCAATGCTTACTCTATCCACTAAAGGGCAATCAATACTTACCTTGAACCCTATCCACTAAAGGGCGATCAAGTTTAGGTTTATTTATCTCATAAATCCAAGATGTTCGTTTTTATCTGGTCTTCAAACGATGGGTCTGTAACAAATTTTATGCTATTTAATTTATGGAATCTATTGAGATGAGTAATTTGTATATTTTATTTATTTATTTATTTGCGGACTGTTATCCTCATCCTTTTTATAGTTATTGTCACACGAGGTTTCGTCCAACTATTCTCCTGTCCTTCGTCATGTGGTTGACGAGATAGCAATACTGAGTCTAAACTTAGCAATTAATGCCTCCCATAATTGTTTTCATCTCACCCCATTTGTACTAACGTATCCTCTGGCCAATGAAAATATGAAGATGAGGATCACAGTCCGCAAAAACTAAAAAAACTAAATAAACAAATAAATTTCTCATCTAAAAAATTTCCAATAATAAAATTCGTATTATTTGTATTCTTTGGGCTACTGTGCTCATATTGAGTCACATTTTAACAACATTTCCGTCGATGTTACCTCCGACCTTCTTCAGGTGTGTCTTGTCGAACTCGGAAATATGTCCGTCGAACTATAAAATCTGAACGAAATTTCAACCAGAAACCCTTTATTTCTTTCACGAGTGTAGCATGCTCTAGTTTCGTCAGGAAAGTCTGAAGGACCGGTAATGCAGTTGTTAAAGTACTTGGAAAAATCAATTGTGAAAGTGATAATCTCTTGAAGGTTGAACGTTCAATTGTCAGCGTACGCGACGGACAAATGCAATCGAGAATTATTTCGGACGTCTATCCAGTCATGGCTAACGGAACTCTCAGACTGGATTGACGTATGTGAATAATATCTCCGTTCTGGCTTTTACGAACAGACGCCCTTCCATTTGGAAAGCAGGAATAATTCCTCTTTCTTCCCCTAAAAAAAAATCGTATATACCGAAGCACCTAGCTTTTAAGACCTGGAACTGATTTACTTATCAGACTGCGTTTGGCTTCATCCACGTTTCTCATATCCTTACGACAAAATAAGACTTGAAGTTTTAATGCACTTTGCTGAGCTGTAGCTAACCTGACAGATCCGATTAGGAAAGGAAGCTACCGTCTATCAGATTTGAAATAGTTTGACTAGTTTTACATTAGCCAGCAATATATATATATATATATATATATATATATATATACATACATATATACATATATATGTATATATATATATATATATAGTGGAAATGGTAATTAATAAAAACTGAAGAAAGTGTTCAATACTGTTGTAGAGCAAATATGCGTTTTATTTTTTATTACCGTATCTTTCTGTTAAGTTACATTATTGTTTCAGCTACCCGGCTGTTTTTTTTTTTTTTTTGCTGTCATCCCATAATCACGACCATTTCTTTAAAAGTCTGAGGAAACTAAAGTCGGCCAAAAAAACGACCGGGTAGCTGAAACAATAATGTAACATAATACAAAGATACTAATAAAACATATATATATATATATATATATATATATACATATATATAACTACTTCATTTACTCACATAAAATTAATATACGAAAGTATAGATGTATGCGTAAACTTTAAGTATTTCCTTCAAAAGTTCTCAATACGTAGGTAGAGCTAGTTAGTAATTTATATAATATATATGGCGATTAAGCTACACTGAATAGTCGGCGTTTCATCCACTCAGGCTTAGGCGCATAAGCCTGAGGAATCCTAGAGTGGATAAAACGCCGAATATTCAGTGTAGCTTAATCGCCATATATATTTTATAAATTACTATATATATATATATATATATATATATATATATATATATATATATATATATATATATATATATATATATATATATATACTAGCAGTTCAGTCCAGCTTCGCTAGAGCCCTATTCAAAACTGCCTGTGCATATGTGTACATATATATTAAAAAGTTTGACTCATGTCCAGGTCACCTACATCTAAAATTTCAAGTGTGGAACACCCTAACTTCGTGGAGAATTTTGTAGAGTCTGCAAAGGTCAACTCCTTCAACTTTGAGCTCTTGGCAGGCAAATGTTCGCCCCCCAAAAAAACTAATTAAAATGCTTGCAGCATATCTTAATGCCATTTATATAAAATTTAAAATGTTTAGACGCAAAGTTGGCTGAGTAGTTAGCTAGAGACCACAAAGGTAAAATTTTTTATAAATTTGACAACTTGGCAGCCAAGTTTACGGCCAAATAAAAGGTAAAAAGCTTACTCTATTTCTAAATAGACTTTATATAAAATTTTAAAAGTTTAGAGCACACATTGGCAGAGTAATTTGGTAGTTACCACAGGGGTCAACTTTTTTCTAACTTTGGCCCCAAATTTGACCTCTTAACATTTATTTTTGGGGGCTTAAATAAAAGTAAAAAAAAATTCATCCATGTTCAAGCAACCTACATCATAGATTTCAAGGATGAAGACTTAAAATTGGCAGAGGAGTTTAGTAAAGTTTTCAAAGTGCAAATCGATAGACTTTGACTCCCTTGACAGCCAAATTTCTGGCCGGAAACAGACTAAAAAGATTTTTCCTAATCTAAATACGCTTTATACCAAATCTCGAGTCTGTAGACTAAAAATTGACAAAGTAGTTTGGTAGTGAAATGTACACACGCAGACACGCACACACAGAAGGACAACTTCACTTTTATAAATACATACACAAATCTCTCTCTCAAACTCTCTCTCTCTTTATATATATATATACGTATATATATATATATATATATATATATATATATATATATGTTTATATGTCAATATCAAAATTTACTGATTTAAATTTTCTGACGTGAAATGTTTTAATTTTAAATCTTGAAATTTTTAATATATGTAAGACAAAGAATACATTTCAATTAGTATATCTCGTTAACCTATAGGTTTTCAATGTCTACCCATGTCATCAGACGAGAAAATATTAACACATATTATAATGGTTTATACCTAATTTGCTAAAAACAATAAACATAGAAAATCATAATTAAAAGTTTAAAGAAATAGTCTAGATTTGAAATCGTACCATTTCTCGTCATATAATTTAAATTAATAAATTTTGATTTAATTTCTCTATTTGATATATCGAGACATTTTTATTTAACTGGGATTGTATTTATAAAATATTACAGCCAATAATATTTTGTGAGACCAATAAATAATCACTAGGTTTCCTTACCAGTAGAACTATTGCATTACATTCGGAAGTATATATATATATATACACACACACACACACACACACACACGCACACACACATATATATATATATATCTTTTCAAGGGGAATAAGGTAAAAAAAAAAAACGATAAAAATGCTCGATATGTTAATAGAGCGGTATATAATTTTTTTAATTTTTTATTGAGCCCATAATAAATTTACATTACTGTTTCCATTGGATTTTCACCCCAGGAGATGAGGTAGAGTACCAATTTCATCGGAATTTATAGGTGGACTCTCTCTCTCTCTCTCTCTCTCTCTCTCTCTATATATATATATATATATATATATATATATATATATATATATATATATATGTGTGTGTGTGTGTGTGTGTGTGTTTGTGTGTGTGCGTTTCCATACCAGCAGATCAAACGAGGATCCTTAAATGAGTTACCAGACTTTTTTGTATAGTTATTTAAAATGTTCGTATACACTTGAAGACTCAGTATATTATACCTATACATCTTATGAGATGACTTGCCAATTTTTATGATTTTAGGGTCAAATGAACAGCTACAGCGGGAATTCGGAGACAGTCTACTAAAGCCTTATTGGAACAGCTGGTGAATTTCAAAAATGCAAACTTGTTTTGAGGACACATTAGAAGAACGATATGCAATAACATTCTGTTTAAAACTTCAGAAAAATGACACAGAAACATATGGAAGGCTTTCTACTGCTCTTGGACCATCTTGCATGAATCGAGCATCAGTTTTTGAGTGGCACAGAAGTATCAAGGAAATCGGGAAGTCTGTGAGGGGTTATCAGAGAAGTGGGAGTATTAAGGAGGGTAGAACACCAGAGTTGATTGGCCAAATAAAGAATTTCATGGGAAAGGGCTGTCGTGTGTCTATAGAGACAATAAGTGTACAGCTTGATGTCAGTGCGAGAACTGTATACACAATTATTCACGGGAAACTGAAAATGCGGAAGATTTGAGCGATGTAATCTGACAAAGAATGAGGAAATGCTGTCTTCTAGAATAGAATCTATCCTAGCAATTTTGGACTTGAAGTAGTATTTTTAAGTTCAGTACATCAAATGGATTCTTATATTGTCAGGAGCGCTTTTTTTTAATGAAATATAGATTGTATTTAGTTTGCTTTAGTTTTATGCCAAGCAGTATAAATTAGAGTAGAATTCTGCGTGAAAATGCAGATACCTTCAGTAATTTTTTTAAAAACAATATCTTTGTTTCTAATAACGAAATTTTATTTAACAATATCTCTATTTATATTTTATTAACTGTATCTCGATTTTATAACGAACATTTATTCATGTGTGTATCAGTGAGTGTGTGTGTGTGAGTTTGTTCCCAACTTGGAAAAGGCTTGGCCGGATATTATGAAATTTTACATGTAAGTACTTTATGTGCCTGGCAATGTTCTTAGGTAGGTTTATATCGGAATGTCTTCGAGTTTCGTAGCGGGAACAAGACATTCATATAAGGGGGACGAGGATTAAATAATTATGCAACACGCACACGGCGGGGGATTCATTACTTATGACGGTGGGGACAGACAGTTAACACTTTGAAAGGAACGATGTTTCAAACAAAGATCGCTTACAAAGATTGACACAAAACCCATTACCTTTTTCAGGTTGAAAGATGACAAACGAAGACTTATAAATATAATGCTCTTTATTTCATCCGGATGACATGATCAGGGATTCAAAAAACAATAATAATAATAATAATAATAATAATAATAATAATAATAATAATAATAATAATAATAATAATAATAATAATAATAATGTTTATTTAATTGTTTGTTCCCTAAATGCATAATTCAGTTTTAACAGTATTAAATTGTACATTGCTTTAAAATTACGTAATTTAACATAATATTTATATTTTATATTGAATAAAATCCAGTTTCATTATTAATCGAATTGGGTTCCTTTCTTTTCTTTTTTAACATATTTTAATGTTCTTTTTATATAGTATCGCCAGTAACAATTTGACAAATCTTACCTACATTGCCTGCAGGCATTTCTCAGTTAACAGGCCTTCTATACCTCTTTGGCCTCGGCCCGACTCTCTCCACTACCGCTTCTCGTTTCCCGGAGGTGACGTAATTGACGGATGTAACGTCATGGAATAGTTCATTATTCCTGGTAATAGGAGTTAGTCCTCAGTACATCAAAAAGTGTCAACAATTCCAATTTATTTTAAAGGATTTTTGTAAATGAGAACTACGTCTCATCACTTACTATAAACTCCTCTTAACCGTGAACGTAATTCACGACGCCAACTCTCCAAGGTCTTTACGCTGTCAAAAATTCCACCAACGCCTCTCTAAAATTCGTTGTTCTAATAACCACTATTCCCCGCATACGCAAAGTAATGCCACGACATATATAGAAAAGTTAGTTTCTCTTTTTTTTTTTATTCTCTTCTGGATCCCCTTTGCCTAAGAGGTCATAGAGGCGCGGTGGCAAGCGTGAGTTATACCTTCGGTTACATTTTTTACAGGGTGGAAATAAAAATAAAATTGTCTCCTTAAGGAAAACATTAGAATTTGTTTGGGAACTTTTCTTGAAAAAAATCAACTCAGGTAACTTGACTATCTATTAGAACTGTCACTTATTCAATGTAGTCGCCTTCAGCCTCAATAGCCGCCTCGATACGGGCCCGGAACTTAAAGCGTGCCTTTTTAACAAGTGCCAGCGGGAGATTGGTGAATACTTGGCGGATGGCGGGGATCAGGCTTGCCTTAGTGTTGTGAGAAGTCAGGTTTGTGATGTTCTCAACGTATGGCAAAACCAAGTAGTCCAGCAGGGCAGGAGGGGACCCAATCAGAGAAATATATAAAGTCGTAACACTCCTTCTGGGGTCTCTTTGAACTTGTGGGCTGGCGCCGAGTCCTACTGCAACACCCAGGATGTGCCATGGGCCAGCTGATTGAACCAATGGATCACCAAACTTTTCAGCATATTTAAGTACACTTTAGTGTTGACTTTCAACTTCTTGATGAACCGTTTCTTTAAATAATGCAATTTACCATATTCCTACTACTAACGATTACTAAGAAATTATCCAATTGACTGCCGTACACTCAAAGACCCTTATCCTCGAGTGGCCTACGGACCTTGATAAGTGGTGCATCCTTTGTAAAAAAAACGTCGAAGATATGAGATGGAATGATGTGTCCGTCACTTGAAACTGCACCAAAGACCATAACTGTTGGTCGTCCAGTGGGTTGAGATTTACTCTAAAGCTTTTAACCGTCCGGATTTTCCGATTGAGGATGCTGGCAACGGTCCTGTTGCCATAACTTGGATCGTTAGAGAGCATGAGATGTACAGAAGCTCATCTCCGATCCCGCTCGTTGAACATTTTGTCACTTTCAGTCATGATTGAAGACTTTTATCGCTCTTGGGATTTGTTCACGTGGCTGAATAGTCTGCAACAAAAAAGAAAACCGGTTTTCAGCAAACACAAATGGAATCAAGTCGTTTTTACTATGGCGACAATTTTACCGTTCCACCCTTGAGATAATTGAGACATTTTGAGATAATAATGTTATGCATTAGCATCCCGGAAAACGCCAAGGCACCTTGCTAATAGTCGACTATTATTTTTTAAAAGTTAGGTTGTTTTTTCTTTTTTTGTTTTACAGCATATCAACCCTTTTCAGGTTATTTAATGCTGAATCCAGTGATTTTGAAGAAAAATTATTAATAAAATATATTTGTTTTTTTATTCATCGCTCACGGAATCTGAGGACTAAAGGACACAACAAAGGAATTTGAGTTTACAATTAAAATTGATCAATGTTTACGACTTTTCCTAATTGTCTATGTATTACACACGTATACCGGATAACCGCAAGAGGATAAAACACAAACTTAAAAAATGTTACGTTTCTGAACTTTTGAGATATTATCATTTATTACTAATTATTACTATATATTAATGTATATATCTATATCTATACTTATTACTTGTATATATTATCTATTGTTTGTAATTAATGGTTCCCACATCGAATTGAATTGTATACTAGGTCGAATTAGTAATTGGTCATACGATAGCATATGTGCTGCTTCTTTCAAGAATTGTTATTATTCCTTAAAAAATGTTATTGAAACGACTTTAGATATACACGAGGAGAGAGAGAGGCAAAGAGAGAGAGAGAGAGAGAGAGAGAGAGAGAGAGAGAGAGAGGGGGGAGAGAGAGGCAAAGAGAGAGTGACGGAGAGAGAGATGTAACAAAGCGCTTTTTTCCATATACTTGCATTTTCCTTTGTCTTTGGAAATTGCGTTTCTTTTTGTTTTACGGCATATCGGCCCTTTTCAGGTTCTTTAATGCCGAATCCAGTGATTTTGAAGAACAAGTTTTTAATAGAATATATATATATTTTTTTTTTTTCAAGTCGATTTCTATTTAATCCATAGTTGTGACCCTTACAGGTACTACTATTCAGAGTGGACCTGGGAGCAATGACAATTAAGGGGTGGCTCCACACTCCGCAAAGCCCGCAAACTGGGGCCTCACCATCGGATATAGTTTAAGGTCATATCCAGGATTTTAAATGTTAGATGCTCATTTAAAGAAGTTATTATTATGAAAATACATTATTATTATTATTATTATTATTATTATTATTATTATTATTATTATTATTATTATTATTATTATTATTATTATTGTAATTATTGTTATTATTATTATAATTATTATTATTATTATAATTGTTATTATAATAATAATAATAATAATAATTATTATAGTTATTATAATTATAATTATTATTATAATTATTAGTATTATTATAATCATTATTGTTATTATTATTATAATTATTATTATTATAATTATTATTGTTATAATTATTATTATCATTATTATTGTTATTATAATTAGTATTATTATCATTATAATTATTATTATTATAACAATTATTATTATTATTATAATAATTATTATTATTATAATTATTAATGTTATAATTATTATTATTATTATAATTATTACTATCATTATTATAATTATTATTATAATTATTAATATTATTATTATTATTATTATAATTATTATTATTATTATACTTATTATTTTTATTATTATTATTATTATTATTATTAATATTATTACAATTATTATTATTATTGTTATCATTATTATTATTAATATTATTATTATAATTATTATTATTATTATTCTATTATTGTTATCATTATTATTATTATTATTATTATTATTATTATTACAACTTTTATTATTATTGGCTCACATGGAGCTTTCACACAAGTCCACAAACGATCTGATTGGAGACCTGTGGTTTTCTCTGGAAGCTGAGTGACAACAAGTCTCCCCAGACGTCCAGACCTATCCACCTCCTCCGATAGCATTTAAAAATGAATTTGCATCATCGCAACAGCCGCTTACCATTGATTTCTCGCTAATAGTGGCCATTGGTTTATGCTTGAATTTGAGTGGCACTCAGCCTCCCCAAGGTCTCAGTTCTCTTTGCGCTTGTCCAGCCGAGGTCTGGTTGGCGCTCGCTCCTCGGTCTTTCAGTCCTTATTGACCCTTCTCGGCCCTTTGGTATCCTTTTTTTTGGGGGGGGGTGATCGGTGATGAAACAATGGGGGGAGTGCATGAGGGGGGAGGGTAGAACTTGTAAATATGCAGTTTCGCTGTTCTTAATTCCCTGTAATGCTTATTCGTTATATTGTCTTGTATTATTCTCCGCATTCAAGGGTTTTCCTTATTATTTCAGTCGTTTTCATTATCGTTAGTCGTTGTACTTCTGATTCCAATTTCTGACATTGTTTTTTCGAAGTTTTTCGGAATTGTTCCTTGTGCTCCTACAATTATCGGTACTATTTGGACTTTCTTCATCATCCAAATCCCTTTTAACTCTCTGGCTAGCTCTGTGTATTTGCTTCGTTTCTCCTTTTCTTTCATACTCACCCTGTCATCATCTGGGACTGCAAAGTCCACGATTTATTATTATTATCATTATTATTATTATTATTATTATTATTATTATTATTATTATTATCATTATTATTATTATTATTATTATTATTGATATGAAAATTAAATTATGTTAAAAGGAAAATAATGTTAGAAGTTTTGGAATGTAGTCGAAATCTTAGAAACAATAAACAAATGAAAAGCTCTGTCGAATACATATACAATAAATTTGGCCCGAGAAAACGTTACAGAAAAATAACCTGTTAGGTCTTTGTGTAGTCGAATGACGTAAGCACAAAGGATTAGTTTTAACATATACAGGCAAGTTAGAGTTACAAGGGAGGAGTTGAAAGAGAGAGTTAAAGAGGAAGCGTAAGATAGCCCAGACGGGACTTAGAAGTCGGGAGAGGAAGCGGTGTATTCCAAGATAGCCAAAATGTGAAACGAACGTTGTAATGTCCAACTGGAATCAGATAATAAATGTTGTTATATTTAAATACTAGCGAGTCAAACACAAAATCGAGTACACTCAACATCAAGTACACTCAACGCTTACCCTGTGAACTCGAAGTATGGGAGATTCCCATATGCACAAAATAAAATCACTCAAAAAAAAAAACCCTAATTATAGGTAAGTATAATAAGTAACATGATGTTTAAAATTATTACGAACTTGCCACGATTCGAACCTGGAATCTTCTGATCCGTAGTCAGATGTGTTATCGATTGCGCCACAAGCCCTGTTTGTATGCCGAACGATGTTACCGCCACTGTATACAGACAGTGCTAAATTCCATTGACATGGGGGTGATAAATTTTTGACATGCACGAAACAGCTTCCATACCCTTATTTATTTTTATTTTGTGATTCGGCGGTGTTCGTTATGAACCATACATTCATAAGGACAATCTAGAGACATTTCAGGGGAAAAAAGAATTTTTCAATTCGGTGCATCTGTTCGAAAGTTTTATTCGTATATATATATTTTTTTTTTACACAGTGATCACCACTTATCAAGGCCCGGAAGCCACTCAGGGATAAGGGTTACCGCAAGTACATTACGTTAGTGTGGAGATTTTATGAAGTGTTTACTTAAGGGGGCGGTTCATTAGGAATTTGTTAACGTTGGACTTGAAGACATCCAAGTTGTAGTCCGGAGGGAAGCAGGCAGACGGAACAGAGTTCCACAGGCGTGCAGTTCTAAGAAGAAGCTTTGTTCATGGAATCCGCGTTTTGATTTAGGCACAGATAAAGAGTGGGGGAATTTTGTCACAGTGGATTCAGTTAGACGGGTGTTTTTCGTGAAAGATTGGCGAGGGGGGACCAGACATTGGAGTTCATACGAGCACCTGCCATGGAAATAACGATAAACCAAGGATAGGCTCGCAACGTTTCTTCTGTGGGAGAAAGGTTGCAGGGTAGAGAAAAGGGCATCCCCCACTAAGCCACGAAGTCTATTTTGTACTCTGTCAAGGCAGGATAGGCTGTTTTTAGCAGTATTTCATCATTGGACTTACTTGGCTTTTATATAGATAGAGAATTGCATCAGTAGTGAGGTATCTTCCGGAGCGGTAGAAGGATCCCACCATCTTTCCAGCGACCTATATACACACACACATAAATAAATAAACATTTAGAATTTTATTAATAGTATAGATTATGTTTTTATATTGCCGGTTTCTAATTTTATTGATACTTTTCTCTTTCTCTTTCTCTTTCACTCTCTCTTAAACTATATCAAGTCGGTAGGCCCCAGCTTGCTAGCTTTGGGGAGTGTGGAGCCACGCTTTAATTGCCATTGCGCCCAGGTCCACTCTGACCTGAAGTGGTAGTACCTGTTAGGGTACCAACTATGGGGTAAATAGAAACCGACTTGAAAACAACAAATATTCTATTAAAAAAATTTTCTTCAAAATCTTTGGATTCGGCATTAAATAACCTGAAAAGGGTTGATATGCCGTAAAACAAAAACAACTAACCAACTAGCTCGAAAAAAACCATAGAGCAGAGAAAGACTCGCAACGTGTCGAAAAGGGATTACAGGGAAGAGAAAAGGACATCACTTACCAGATTTCGAAACCAGTTTTGAATTTACCAAGGCAGGACAGTTGAGCGCGAGGGGCAGCTTTTGTTCAGAAGGGCAACAGTACTCCATCCTAGGACTTACTTTGGTCTTATACAGATAGAGGATCGCATCAGCAATGATATACTTACTGGAGCGATAGAATGATGTAACTATTTTTCCAGCGATCTTGGTAACAGATTTGATCTACGTGTTCTATCTAAAATCAGAAGTGAAGGTCAGTCACAGAAGCTTGTCAACACAATTGAGGGATGATGGGGGTCACATTGATTATGATGAAAAGAGAGAACCTTGGTTGTAGTTGCATTAAAATTAACCAGCCACTTTTTTCCATGGCATTCTAAAGATAAGAAGAGGGAGAGAAAAAATAAAAAAGATCTTCGTGATTGCTGGCCTTTGAAGTGTTGCCATCAATTGTGGTTTCGTTGGACACCGCTTGTGAATTTCATACTCCCTTGAAACATCTTTCTTTTGAGTAAGCCGTTGCGAACTGTATAGAGTAACTACTGCCTATTCCACTGCTTCAAATAACCAATTGGTTGCCTTAATCAACCATTATTTACCTTTTAACCCTTATATTCGATTAACTATTAATATAAAAATCTCAGCATCAAAAAACAAGCTTACCATTATCATATCGTATGATTATGAGGATTCTATTGTTTGCATTAGTTTTCCCGATATGTTTCTAGTCAAAATTCATTCTAAAGAAAATCATCGGGGATTACGGGAAGGACCCACGTGAAGGTTGCCAACATCATAAGTGAAAGTCATAATCGCTCTAACCCCTTCCCCATCAGATCCCAATTGAAATGAATGGCTCTCATCGTAGGGAAGCCCCATGTCGACATGCCCGACTGTCCTTCAATCCTTATTTAAAATGGAACACATACATCAAATCTGTTGCTAAGATCGCTAGAAAAATTGTCTCAGTAATTATCCCACTGCCGATTTAATCCCCCTATCTCTACAAAAGAGAGGTATACCTTAAAATGGAGTAATGTTGCCACATATAGACTGGGGCTGTCCGGCACGCCCTATCCATCCTTGATAGAGTTTAAAACAGGCTTGAGAACCTAGTAGTTGATGCCTTTTTGTCTTCCCTGCAACCTCTTCCTACAGACGAGACGTTGCAAGACTGTCTCTGCTCTATGGCTATTTCCATGGCAAATGCTCGTCTAAACTTAAATCTATGGTTCTCCCCTTGCCACACTTTAACAAAAACACTCAACTAGCTACAACTACTATAAACGATTTTCCTCACACTCTATCTGTACGTAAATCTAAACGCAAATTTCATGAACAAAGCTTTTTGTCTAAAAACTACCCAACTATGGAACACTGTTCCACTGATCTGCTTACCGGTTGACTACAACATGGTAACCTTCAAATACACAATAAACAAGTTCATGTTTAGTAGTACCTATAAATAATTAAATTCTACAAAATTTACACAATAAACGGTTACTACATAACCATCTAATATTCATTAACCCATATCCCCGAGTAGCCCCCACCCCCAAAAAAACAAAACAAAACTGGATTCAAACTTGAAATAGTCATCTGGTAGTCATTCCATGCCGTTTTCCATTGAAAAACCGGCATCGGTTTACCCCATATTTTTCTAGAGAAGATTATCGGGGATTACGGGAGGGATCACGTGGAGATTAACCCACATCTTGGAGTAGCTTTGAATCTTAATAAATGATGACCCCCCCCAAAAAAAAAACTGGATTCGAACTTGAAATCCAAGTAGTAATTCCATACTGTTTTCCACTGAACCACTGGCATTAGTTTACCCGATATTTTTCTAGAGAGGATTTTCGGGGACTACGAGAGGGATCACGTGGAGGTTGCCAACATCATAAGTGAGTGTGATTTTTGTCGAACGAAAGGGATTCGAACTTACATCATCACTTTATATCGTGAACCACTGAACAACCGTCACTTTCTAAGCAAACGAGTAATACCATGTACCTCGCCTAGGTCAACAGTTACAATAAAAAGCGTTGTTTAATGTATTTTCGTCTCGCAAATCTACAATGAATCGCGATTTATTCTTTTTTGAACGGAATAGAAAAAAAGGAAACATTTTTTTTTCTATTTTTGAAATGGATATTATGATTTAGCCCGCGGAAAGAAACGATAATATAGAAAGTGCGGCTTTTGAATGCCGCATGAGATTATTTTGTGTTCGCCGATAAATTTAGTTGGGTGCAGGTAGAATACTCTTCTTTAGAATTAAATGAACCGATCAAACATAATAAAAACAGACTAAAACACCCGGGAACCACAACGTTGTAGCCTCAGTCGCAAAGTAGACAAACATTAAAAAAGAACTTCAACTCGCATTTTCTTTGTAACAAAGACATTTATTTTCTTCCGTGACTTCAACTACATGAGCTCAAACGTTATTCACGTGTCTCGATTGTGATCTCCAACGTTATATTAGTCTCTAATGTAATTTTTTAGTCTTTATTTTTCCTACTGGTTACGTCATTCCGTGTTTCATTCTCATGAGAATTCGCATGGGCTTCTGCGCATAAGCCTGACAAATTTTGACGAGAATGAAACGAGTATTATTCTGTGAAGGTTAATTGCCAAATTATTTTCCTTACATACGATATATATATATATATACATATATATATATATATATATATATGTATATATATATATATATTTGACTACTTCATTTAATCACATAAATTAATATACGAAAGTATTAATTTACGCGTAAAATTTAAGTATTTACTTCAACAGTGCTCAATACGTAGGAAGAGCTAGATAGTAAGTAATAAAATATATATAAGCCTGATGAATCCTAGCGTGGATGAAACGCGAAATATTCTGTGTAGCTTAACTGCCGTATATATTTTATAACTTACTATATATATACATATATATATATATATATATGTGTGTGTGTGTGTGTGTGTGTGTGTGTGTGTGTGTGAGCTGGGACGATTAATCAGAATTTGAATTGGCAATTGGAAAAATCGAAATTGGGGGGGGGGGGTTGTAATCGGTATCGGAATTGGAAAATTTTAAAACGATTTTAAAATATTGTTCTTGGAAATTATAAAAAAATAAAAAAAACAAAAGATGTATTTATTTATGTATTCATTTATAAGAATATTATTTATTTCAACTTGAAATTAAGGAACACGAAACCAGGATTTCTGGATCGAATTTAATAATTATATTGGTAAATTATGGCAAACAAAGAAAATAATCAAGAGTTCGCTTACATTTATTGTCTTTGGAAACCTTTTAGAAACTCACACTTATTTTAGCACCTAGGGGATAAAAGTAAATACGTTACCCATCAGATTTCACAGTTAAATTAAAAGAGTTAATTCACCCCGACAAGTTTTATTTTTAATTTTTCTGGCCCCAACCTATTGTTGTCTAGAGTGGTCATCTTTTCTTTTTTTTTACATGGGAGTCACCACTTATCAAGCCCGGAAGCCACTCAGGGATAAGGGTTATTGCGTGTATAGTAATCAATGAGATAGTATTGCAGTAATCATTAGTATTGGAGATTTGATAGAGTGTCTTACTTAAGGGGGCGGTTTGTCAGGAATTTGTTTATGTTGGATTTGAAGACATCCAAGTTGTAGTCAGGTGGGAAACAGGCAAACGGAAGAGAGTTCCACAATCGTGCACTTCTGAGAAAGAAGCTCTGCTCATGGAGCCTACGTTTGGAGTTAGGCACAGATAAAGAGTGGGGAGAATTATTGACAGTAGTTTCAGCCAAAAGGGTGTGTCTCGTGAAAGATTGGCGAGGGGGGACCAGAGATTGGAGCTCAGACGAACACTTGTCATGGAAATAACGATAAAGCAAAGACAGGCTTGCAACGTCTCTTCTGTGGGAGAGAAGCTGGAGGGAAAAGAAAAGGGCATCCCCCACCAAATCACGAAGTCTATTTTGTACTCTGTCAAGGCAGGATAGGCTGTTTTTAGCAGCTCCTGCCCAGATGTGGCAGCAGCACTCCATCCTTGGACGTACTTGACTTTTATACACATAGATAATTGCATCAGTAGTGAGATATCTTCTTGGGCGGTAGAAGGATCCCACCATTTTCCCAGCGTCCCTGGCAACAGATTTGATCTACGTGTTCCATTTTAGATCAGGAGTAAAAGTCAACCCCAGAAACTTATCAAAACATGGAGCCTCCGCAAGAGGAGACCCATCCATTTCAATTTATGCCAGATGAAGATCAGAGCGTTGATGATGTAAAGATAGAAGCTTGGTTTTGGATGCATTAAAAGTGACCAGCCACATCTTCCCCCATTGTGCCACACGCTCAAGATCAGAGGAGGAGAATTAGAGACCACTTTGTCATTTACGGTCTTTGATGTGTTGCCGTAAATGGTCGTGTCATCAGCATAGATGTCAACGAATGATTAAAGTATGTGTTTTGGGAGATCATTGATGTAGATCAGGAAGATAGTTGGGCCCAGGATGGACCCCTGGTGGACTCCAGCATTAATACTGTGGCCCTCTGATTTCTGCCCATCAACCACTACTCTTATGAACCTATCAGAGAAAATTGATTTAATGATTGAGAAAACATTTCCAGTAATACCGTAGCTGGAAATATTGTGAAGTTGGCCCTTATGACATACCTTATCGAAGGCTTTAGATATGTCAAGAGCAATTGCCCTGGAAAGGAAACCTGTTTCAAGAGATTCTCTAATCCTATGTGATATAATCGTTAGCACATCTGCTGCAGATCTTGCAGAGCGGAAACCATATTGCATGTCACTAAGAAGGCTGTTTCTGTTGAGGTGGTTGACTACTTCTTCATTTAATATGGATTCCAACAACTTACTCATGACACACTGGAGACTTATTAGTCTGTACTGAGAATGAGATGACTTATCACCTGAATCTTTAAATACAGGGCATACTGATGAGGTTTTCCAGGGTGTTGGAAAGCACTTCTCCTTAAGGCAACGCTTAAACAGTTTTGTAAGTATGGGGACAAGTTCTGGTTGGAGCTTTTTCAGCACTATAACTGGAATGTCGTCAGGGCCATTTGCTTTACTGGAATCAAGGTTCTTGATTAGCTTGGCGACCTCACGCATAGATATTTGTATGTTGCATAGCGTGTTGTCTGCTATAGGAGGAAATATAGGAAGTTAATGGCCATTGTCGTATAGGGTAGAATTAGCTGCAAAGTTCTTGGCAAAGAGACTGGCCTTGTCTGATGCTGACGAGATGACCTAAGGTCCATTGATGATAGTTGGGATAGAATGCACGCGTCTGTTCAAGATCCTGTTTGCTATTTGTCAGAACTGGTGGGAACCAAGCCACTGCTCAGCTACTTTGGATTTGACAAACTGAGCATATATCTCTCTTGCATTTTTTATTACTCTTTTACAGTGGTTGCTGGCAGTCCTGAAAGCAGCTTTAGTCTCAGTACATCTATTACGTTAGTAGCTATGGAAAAAGTGATTTCTGTGCGCAATGGCAGCAGCACATTCAGGGGAGAACCATGACTGGCTGTAAGGTTTTTGTTGGAATATTTTGGATGGTATGAATCGGTCTATGCCTGCAATTAACCATTATGTTAGGTCTGATACAATAGAGGACACATGAAAATAATCCTATATTTTATTGCATTTATTTATTTATTTTTCTCCACAAGTGAAATTAGCTTATAAAAAGTGCTTGTATTTGGTGACTTCAATGTCCACCCCAGCAGCTGGCTTGGATTTTCTACTAACACAGACGCAGCTGGTATGAATACATATAACTTCTTTATATCTCATTCCCTATTACAGATGGTTACGTTTCCAACCCGTTTCCCTGACAGGCAAGAACAACACGCATCACTTCTAGATCTATTTCTGACCACAGTTCCTGATGACGGTGTAACAAATGCCCACAGCCAACTTGGGAACGTCGATCATGCAGTGGTAATAGTTGAAATAGCCCCAAACTTTAGAGCCAAAACTGACGAGTCACTGCTCAAAACAACGAGATATTATAAAAAGGCTGACTGGAATGTCATCAGGGATCTCATCAGGGACGCCCCATGGCAAAATATCTTTTCACTTCCTGCTGAACAGTACGCAAATGAGACTACTGAATGGTTCAAAACAGCAATTGAAGCACATGTTCCCACACGGAAATTTTATAGCAAGCCCCACTCTCCCAAATGGTTTACTTCTACTTGTGCAGCCGCCATCGGGCAAAGGCAGCATGCGTACCGCAGACTTAACCGACACCAGTCCAGTTCAAACAGGCAGAAGTATATAGAAGCCAGATGTAACTGTAAAAAAGAAATAGCGACAGATAGGAGAGAATTTACTGGAAGCACCAAAAAAAAAAAAACGCATCGAAGCAGAGAAATTAGAAACCGGCGATTCTGGAAAATCTACAACAGTGTTGTAAATAATGGGCAATCAACAATCCCCCCACTATCCAACAATCATGAGATTGTTTGCTCTGCAACTGAGAAGGCTAACATGCTTGCCAGTCGGTTTGCGTCGAACTCCACACTGGATCCTACCAACCACCCCCTCCATCACTTTCCTTTGCGGACGGACGCCACAGTAGACGATCTGAAAATCGCCCCTTCTCTAGTGCATGCTATCATAAGAAATCTGACACTGCAAAAGCATATGGATCTGATCTCATCCCGACTGTGCTATTAAAAAAGTGATCCGCTGATGTAGCTCCAGTTCTCTCCAAACTTTACAACAAATGCCTTAATGAATCTTTCTTTGCTGCCTGCTGGAAAACTGCTTCTGTAGTACCAGCTTTCAAGGATTCTGGCGAAAGAACTGACCCAGTAAATTATCGCCTCATTACCCTCTTCCCACTTTTCGCCAAAATATTTGAGACAATAATTAATCAAGCTCTAGTCCACCCCCTTACAGATGCTTAACTTTTGACTGACCAACAATATCGATTTAGACAAGCCCGTTTCACAGCAGACATCTTAACTGTAACTACAGAACGTATATACCAGTCACTGGACAAAGCAGGGGAGGGTAGAGCGGTAGCTCTAGATATATCTAAGGCTTTTGAAAGGGTATGGCTTAAAGGTCTGCTAAGGAAAATCAGATCATATAGTATCACTGGAAGAATACATGACATAATTAAATCCATCTTAGATAAGAGAAAAATCCAGGTTGTCCTCGACGGTCGTACATCCA
This sequence comes from Euprymna scolopes, assembly GCF_053919585.1. Lineage (NCBI taxonomy): Eukaryota > Metazoa > Mollusca > Cephalopoda > Sepiida > Sepiolidae > Euprymna > Euprymna scolopes. Next base: position 96,784,115 of record NC_136503.1, on the reverse strand, counting down.
AACAATAGGATATAAATGCGGGAGTGCCTCAGGGGTCTATCCTGGGACCTCTGTTATTCCTAATATTCATAAATGACTTCCCTGACAAAATTCCCTGTGAGATGGGTATATATGCTGGCTACATCACACTCTATAAACATACACGACGGGAAAACAAATGAAGATATATCTAAAGAAATGGCAGAAGCACTAGAGGATGGAATCTGATCTGTAGTGGAATGGGGACATAAATGGATGGTCACATTCAATGTTGCCAAGACTAAACTCGTTTCCTTCAATAATTACAAGAAACCTTCTCTACCACCAATAGCAATGGCCAATGACTCTTTATCTGAAAGTACATCTTTTAAACTCCTCGGCCTAACGCTCTCAGGAAACATGAGTTGGAACAATTACATCGAGAGTATCGCCAGGACCGCTGCGAAGAAGGTAGGTTCGCTTTACCATGCTAGAAAGATACTAACACCCGAAAGTATCCTGTACCTCGATTAGGCCACCATTCTCTCATGTATGGAATATTGTTGTCATATTTTGGCTGGTGCATCTACCACTAGTCTCTCGCTCCCTAACAAGGTTGAAAAGAGAGTCGCCAATCTGATAGGTCCTGAACTATCATCTAAACTTCAGCCTCTGTCCCATCGGCCAAATGTTGCATCCCTCTACCTTTTCTACAAGTACTTTAACGGTTAATGCTCTGACGAACTGCAAGCACTTGTGCCCCCTCGACATAAATACCCCCGACAAACCCGACAAGCAGCTAAATCCCACCCCTTCACAGTAGAGATCCCTAGATGTAAGAGAGCCTTCTACTCCAGTAGTTTCTTCCCCAGAACAGCTAGACTCTGGAATTCCCTGCCGTGTCACTGCTTTCCCAACTGTACTGACATGCAGAAGTTCAAGCGCAACGTGAACCGACATCTTGCTGCCCAAATCCCTACACAGTACCCCTGATTCCTATGTCCCTGATAGTAATCCTCTACAATAAATTGGCAATATACCTGTTTTGGGGTGAAAATGTAAAAAAAAAAAAAATCTCATGATGAGTTAATCAAAACTTGGAATAAAATACGTAAAAGTATGAACGTTTAAACATTGATAAAATTATATGAATAAAATAATATATGTACATTAAAAATCACCCCCTCAATAAGATTCTACTTTTTTAGTCGATTATTTGTGAACAGACTGAATTGAGAACAAATAATCATTGCAGAATATAGCAGTGGTAAAGTTGCACATATAAATGTGGCGTAAAATGATCCTCTTTTTCCGGGCCATTCTAATTTTGTGGAACGATTAACCAAACTTTTTGCCGCTAATCTTAAGTCTGACTGAATGTCATAAGGCCACTCGTAATCGCTTTATTTTCCCATTAGCGCCTAGACTTCGCGTTTTGTATGAGTATTCGCAATGACATATTTTATACGAAATTTGGATCACTAACATTAACCTGACTAAGAATTTAAAACTAACAAAATTGACTACATCCTACAAACCTTGTCTGGTTCGAAAGAGCGATCATTTTGCATTACATGTATGTGCAAAAACGACTTTTCTCCTGTTTTCTAGCAGTTTACACGTAATCGCCTGAAAAATAAAGATTCACATTTTTATTTTCGGGTAGATTTGTATAGGCTGCAGAATTCTAATGGGAAATTTATTTCCGTCACAACAAAATATTATAATTGTGAAGTGGCGAAAAGCGAAAAAAAGATCCCGATAATTTATTCAAACTTTTCAAAGTAATCACGTAAAGAAATTTCACTGTAATCGCCTAAAAATATAGAATCTCATTGTGGCGACCTAATAGTAACTAAAGATCTTAATATATTATCATTATTATTATTATTATTATTATTATTATCATAAGTAGTAGTAATAGTAGTAGTACGTTATGTTTCATGTAGAACACAAGTAAGTATTTGTAGTTATTAATCTGTCGGTCGATCTATCTATTTAGCTGTATATGTATTATCGATATATCACTTGATCTAGTGATCTATGAATTCCTGTTTCGATCTATCAATCTTTCTAACTGGATAGATGGACGGGTAATTAATGTGAAGAATGTTGATAAAAACCTGTCAAAATATGACAAAACTAGATCATAGACAAGTTACCAGAAGCATCTGCTCAGCTGGCAGCATCTACGTGTGAGTTAGTTGGATCAATTTAGCTGGACATTGGTGTTGGAATTTGGACGTTGAGCAGAGCAGACGGTTTAACAGGTCGCCTCCCCTCACCAAGGAGGGGGCTGATATGTCTTAGAATGGAGCCCTAAAATTAATCATGTAAGCAAAGGTATTCACTTTCCATTCTTTTTTGAACGACACCGGGAAAGTGAAAAAAAATGATATAAAACCAACCAGCATTCTTGGAAATGAGTGAATATTTGTCCAAACAGGTTCCAACCTCCCCTCCAAGAACACGATGAATTCTAGATGGACAAGATCACCGGCACATGAAACTAAGCTATGACGCAAATACATGTATGAAACACACACACACACACACACACACACTCCCATATGAAGATTTAGACGATCATAGCAATTGAACATCAATAGACTGTAGCAACATAACTTAGGGTTCAAATAGTAAAGAACCACTATAGACATTTAGTGACACGTATACACATCAGGATGAAACCTTCGTCACAAGTACATATATCGACATATGGTGCTATGGTACACATTACACAACAGATCCCTTTTTTGTACGCCATCATAATATATGCCCCTTTTTGGTGTCGGGAAGGAATAGGTAAATGTGTTCTATCATAATTTCTTTAATGAATTTGTATAACGCCTTCCAAGTAGTGTGCCTCCTCCATCATAAGTGGAGTATCTCCCCTCCTCTGTGCTAAGTAGAACTATATAAATGAATTCGTATCTCTCTCAGCTCTGTTATAAATCTCTCCCTCAGTATTGCCATTATCATCCTGTTCTGATTCTTCGTTATATAATGCCCGATATGAACCCCCAGCAATTATCTTCAATGTTTGTTTGAGTGCCGTGGCCATTTTATTCTGCAAGAATAAAAAAAAAACAATCATACCAAAAAAAGACAACAAAGAGTCCTTTGTAGAAAAGAAAGAAAAAACTCAACGTAAAAAAACAAACAAAAAAATGCTAGATGATTTACCATACTGTCACACATGAAAAAAAGACGATATGCCGCAAAGAAAACAAAAGCAACAATAATAAATTTAAAAAAGCACGCACACGGATATATATATATATATATATATATATATATATATATATATATATATAAAGCATAATTAAGAAACGTTCGTTAGTTGGTTGTTTTTGCTTTACGGCATATCAACCCTTTTCAGGTTATTTAATGCCGAATCCCAAGATTTTGAAGAAATTTTTTTTTAATAGAATATATTTGTTGTTTTCACGTCGGTTTCTATTTAACCCATAGTTGGGACCCTAACAGGTACTACCACTCCGGGTCAGAGTGGACCTGGGAGCAATGGTAATTAAAGGGTGGCTCCACACTCCCCAAAGCCCACAAGCTGGGGGCCTCACCACTGGATATAGTTTAAGGTCATATCCAGGACCCGCATTGAGGGACTTTTACCCTCTGCAGGGGGGGGGCAGTCGGCGTATTCTAATGCCCCACCGACAGGGCCAATTAAGAAACGTAAAACATGATACAATACTGCAACATTCGGTCAATAATTTTCATTGTTTTAAAATCATATGAGTTTTGTTTGGTCACCACTTATCAAGGCCCGGAAGCCACTCATGAATAAGGGTTATTCTAAGTACAGTACGTTAGTGTGGATATTTAAGAGTGTCCACTTAATGAGGCGGTTAATCAGGAATTTGTTTACGTTAGACTTGAAGACATCCAAGTTGTAGTCAGGAGGGAAACAGGCATCCTATTGTCTGTAGACTTGCACTTTTATTGAAAAGGCATTTTTATGTTTACAGTTGAACTTTTCAGCTTCCGAGGTGTGTTTTCTTTGTTCTGTTTTTTTTTTTTTTTTTTAAAAAAAGACAAATGAAAAAAGGACAATTTTTGAAATCAGGAATTTTTTTTCGGTGTGTTTTAGTGTTTTGTTTAGCAAACTTTGGTTTATGCTGTTGTTGTCAGAGAAAAAAATTGAAAAGAAGTTATAACTGGTACGTTTTTTGTCTAAACATGTTGTAAATTATTTTATGCATGAGAAAAATTAATTTAATGATGTTTTTTGCTTTGAAAAAGAAGTTATATGATCTTTTGATGTTTGAACAAATATTGTTGAAAATTGTTTTAAATGTATGCATAATGAATCGTATTTGTCAGCAGGAATTCAAGCCAAAATTAAGTAGATATAAATTAAAATGAAAAAAAAAAACAAGTAATAAGAAAATAGAAATGAAACGAGGATTAAGACGAATGGTTGGCCTAGAAATATATTAGAATTTTAGAGAGGAGACAGGAGAAAAATACAGAAACGGCTATTCTGAGAGGTTTTCGAATGTTATACGCCAAAAGAGGGAATTTTTCTTTTTGATGTTTTTTGTCCATAACATTGTTCGCAAGAACGTTAATTGACAGGAAACAGCACTAAGAGCGCACCTGTAGAAAAATACAGATGGGAATCTGCGATGTTGTGTGCTTTTAATTTTAAAGCTAGCTGCAAATAACGGCTTCAAGCGAGGCACAATAAATTAAATATGCAGACGTTGGAGAGAGTACCAAAGGACATATAATGGTCAGTCCCAAGCTCAAATCATACATAGTAATAAGGAAGGAGAAAAAGTAAAATACGTAGGAATTTATATTTTTGTAACGATGCATATATGCGGGATATCTTTGTTTCAGGAACTTGGATGCTCAGATTGGAAAAAGGAAAAATCACAGAAATCCTTGCCATAGTAAGAATTCAGTTCGCAAGTAAGAATTTTGGTGCAGGGGATGGGGGTTATTTAGTTAAGGGAGATATTTTCTAATGTCTTTGTCGGATTCTAAGAGTTCAAGCAAGGAAATTCAAGTGAATCAATATGATAAAAGGGTATATCTTGATAATTAGCAGCCAAGGTTTAAGTAAATAAGCTGTAAAAATAAGTTAATAAGTTAGAAAATGAGACAACGCTCTATTTATTAAGAACAACCATGCGAAAGAAAGGGTGTGGACACGTGTGGACAGAAAAATCGTTGAATTGGTGAAGAAGTAAAATAAGGCATAAGAATAGCTGGAATATGCCCGGAAGATCATATCGAGATTCTGCACTAAAAATAATTATGGAGCCAGTTAGAAAAGGGCTGACTAAAGAAGTTTTTTCTGATGGTGTCTGATCTTTCTTAGCCAAGTGGTTGTACAGATATAAAAAAATGTACCTGAATTTAAAAAATGCGTACATATTTTGAAAAATAAGAAAAAATGGTGTGTTACGTTAGACGGGCTGTTCCTTTTTCATGTAGGTAAGTAGGCAGACTAGATAAGTAAAAATGATATTGGGAAAAAGCTAGAGTCGAACTTTGTAGGCAAGTGTTAAAAGATAATGGATAAATTGAAATCTTAGGAATGCAGTCGATTGTTATTTTTTTTTTTTTAGAAATAACTGGATATTAAATATGTCAGTTAACAGAATGGACAATGCGAGTTTATAGATAATGATTAAAAATAGGTTCGATATGAAACAATTTAAATTGGAAACTTTTTGTTTGCCAAAAGTGGTGTTTTGATAGACATTTGTAAAATCAATGTAAAAATTAGTCACGTTGCTTAACATTACTCTTATGACGTCATAAACAAAGTAGATTCTACATGCATTGAGATGGGGTTCGATGTTAGGGGATAATAAGAGAGGCACTTTCACAGCCAAACAGAAAGATATATATATATAGAGAGAGAGAGAAAGAGAGAGAGAAAGAGGGCGGGTTCAGAGAATGAAGCTGGTGTCCTTAGAGGTGAAGGATGGCAGAGAGACGATGTAGTTTTACAAGTTTGAATTCCTTATATCATCAATCGGCCGGCTGAGGAATAAATTAATCATCTAATATTTTGTAACTGATTGTCTTTGTGTCGTCATTACTGAGAGGTAACTGTGTTTTGATGATCATCATCTTAAATGAATTTGTATAATCCACCAAGTAATAACCATAACCAAGTACTAATAGTCTGTCCCCTGCTCCATCACAAGTGAAGTATCTCTCCTCCTCTGACGTAAAAGAACTGTGTAAATGTCTCAGCTCTGTATTAATAATGTGAAGTCCCCAAGAATCGTCACAGTCGTTGTGGTGATGTAAATATATATAAATATCATTATCATCCCATGTTATGAGTCTCCCAATATTTACCGCTACACAACAGTAGTAATACTGTTGCTTCTTCCATAGGTGTAGGTATTACTGGCAATATATATAGTGAGAACCGGTGTAGTTCCCTTGTGTTAGAAAGGTTAGTGCAACAATTATTATTATTATTATTATTATTATTATTATTATTATTATTGTTGTTGTTGTTGTTGTTATTATTATTGTTGTTGTTGTTATTATTGTTATTGTTACTGTTAATGTGGTTGTTATTATTGTTGTTATTATTATTGTTGTTGTTGTAATTATTATTGTTGTTGTAATTATTATTGTTATTATTATTATTAGTAGTAGTAGTATTTCTACATTATGTTTTTCTTTTTGATAATATTATCATTGTTATTATTGTTGTTGTTGTTGTAATTATTATTATTGTTGTTATTATTATTGTTATTATTGTTGTTATTATCATTGTTATTATTATTATTGTTGTTGTTATTATTATTGTTATTGTTACTGTTAATGTGGTTGTTATTATTGTTGTAATTATTATTGTTGTTGTTGTAATTATTATTATTGTTGTTATTATTATTATTATTATTATTAGTAGTAGTAGTAGTATTTCTACATTATGTTTTTCCTTTTGATAATATTATCATTGTTATTATTGTTGTTGTTGTTTTAATTATTATTATTGTTGTTATTATTATTGTTATTATTGTTGTTATTATTATTGTTATTATTATTATTATTATTATTATTACTACTACTACTAGTAGTAGTAGTATTTCTACGTTACGTTTTTCTTTTTACAGTAAAACAAATAACTCTAATAACCAATCAAATTTAATTATTTGAATAAATATAATAACATTTTTGGACAGCGAAAAGTGGCAGAATATTTCATACCCCCAACTCCCATGTTAAGAATGTGTTTTTAAGAAATTATTTCAACATGGTAACATTCAAATACACAGTAAACAAGTTCATGTTTAGTCGTACCTATAAATAATTAAATTCTACACAATTTACACAATTAACGGTTACTACACTGCCATCTCACATTCATTAACCCCTCTACTCGAGTAACCCTGGACCTTGATAAGCGGTGACCCCCCCCAAAAAAAACAAAAAAAAACTGGATTCGAACTTGAAATGCAGGTAGTCATTCCATGCCGTTTTCCGTTGAACAACCGGCATCGGTTTACCCGATATTTTTCTAGAGAAGATTATCGGGGATTACGGGGGGTATCACGTGGAGATTAACCCACATCCTCGAGTAGCTTCGAGCCTTGATAAATGGTGACTGCCCCCCTAAAAAAAACTGGATTCGAACTTGAAATGCAGGTAGTCATTCCATACTGTTTTCCACTGAACCACCGGCATTGGTTTACCCGATATTTTTCTAAAGAAGATTATCGGGGATTACGGGGGGGGGGAATCACGTGGATATTGCCAACATCATAAGTGAATGTATGTTTCGTTAAACGAATGGGATTCAAACTTACGTCATCACTTTATATCGTGAACCACTGAACAACCGTCACTTTCTAAGCAAACGAGTAATACCATGTACCTCGCCTACGTCAACAGTTACAATAAAAAGCGTTGTTTAATGTATTTTCGTCCCGCAAGTTATTTTAATATGGTAAGAAAGATTGTGCAAACTATTCTCTTCTTACATTCTCCTTTAATTGTGCATATAAATCGTCGACTATTTTCAATTATAAAACAATTCAAATCCCATAAAGAACGACCCCTGCAAATCAGCTGTTTTTTAAAAGGATGCTAAACATTTGTGCCTCGCAACTTTTAGTCAATTACAAAGAAAACATTACTCAAAAATATTTAAAGTAATTTAATTATGTAATGTATGCCCAGCACTACCTACCCAAGTGTACATTTAATATTTTACAAAGATCAATACGGACAGGCTTCTAAAATAATTAAGCACATTTTTCTTTAAGCAATAAATATTGAATATTGAGAAAATTTAAAAGAATTGGAATCGGACCCGGTACTCGTATCGGAATCAGGAATTTAGAACAGAATCTGTAAATGTATCGGGATCTGGACAATTTCTGGAATCGTCCCATTACTAATATATATATATACATATATGTATGTGTATATATATGCTACACTGATTGAAAGAGAAATTTGATTCTTTTTCCAACCGGGTTATATATTACTCACTGAATTCTAACTATGAACTTTCTTTTAAAGAATGCTTTTTCACTTTTAGGATTACTACTGAAAGATTCTTCAAGCACAAAGGAATATTATTCCTCTTTTTTTTTTAGTTCTTTATTTCCTACATTTTTTTTTTTACATTTCTTCACACATTTTCTAACAGACAGGAACATTTTGCAATTTACGACTGTCATAAAGTGTAGTTTCAACTAATGCCTCAATCAGCACATTGTAACCTAGCTACAATTATAGTTTGCTAATTTCTTTCCTTTCTCTGATAAAAAGAATAGCAAGAATAGCAATTTTTTAATAAAGACATTGAAGATTGTTTCCGGGATTATTCTGTTTAATAATAAATTTAACTGAAAATGTAAACTCACAGTTGTTATTTTATTTTCTCTTATATATATATATATATATATATATATATATATATATATATATATATATATATATATATATGATTGATATGCAGATTGCTTGAAGCATTATGTGGGATAGGTATGTAAACCCCATACAATTATATATATAATACCATTATATATATATACATATATATATATATATATATATATATATGTATATATATATGTATATATATATATGAAAATAAAATATATGTATATATATATATATATATATATATATATATAATTGTATGAGAGAAATAGCTAACAACAGTGAACACAGAATTAACTTTACTCTAGGATAGCGATAAAAATAATTTTAAATTAACAATAACAATAGAAAATAAATAAATAAAATAAATAAAATGAGATAAACATACACATACATAAATAATCACAAACACACACACACGCACGCACACACGCACACACGCATATACATATATGTATATATATAGATAAACTAACATAATATTCAAATATATACACAAAAAATAACATTCAACAATACCAATGTTAAAATAGTTCAGCTCACTAGATATCTACGCTTCCCGCTAAAAAAAGCACACACAAAAGAAGAGGTGAACGTAAGGTAAACTTTGCCTTTGACCTGTAAGTGCCTGCTCTTTGGCTGATTAGGAAGAGCTCGGTTGAAACTAGGGATC